>NW_027440953.1:0-50429 GCF_031893055.1 Leptodactylus fuscus
TCAACCCTGTAGCCCCAAAGGCCCCGGCGTGGCGGGTAGGTGCGCGCCGGTACTGTCTGCTCCGGTAATATGCGCCCAATCGAAAATCCGAGAGAAGCGTTTTAAAGCCAGAGATCTGCCCTTTCAAAATATACCAGAATTGTGCTTCTCGGACCTGATTTGGAGGAGCTGCGGCCTCCCAAAGTGGGCCTATTTCACCTCATTTGATAGCCATTTGCGCTTTAAAGTTGCCTCTCTTCCAGGAGACGTAGCTCCGCCTCCTTACATCTGATCGACCCGATTCCAGTTTCCTTGAAAAGTAGAGATCGAGACCTTTCCAACGAGGGGTCGATCAACACTGTAGCCCCAAAGGCCCCGGCGTGGCGGGTAGGTGCGCGCCGGTACTATCTGCTCCGGTAATATGGCCCAATCGAAAATTCGAGAGAAGCGTTTTAAAGCCAGAGATCCGCCTTTCAAAATATACCAGAATTGTGCTTCTCGGACCTGATTTGGAGGAGCTGCGGCCTCCCAAAGTGGGCCTATTTCACCCCATTTGATAGCCATTTGCGCTTTAAAGTTGCCTCTCTTCCGGGACACATAGCTCCGCCTCCTTACATCTGATCGACCCGATTCCAGTTTCCTTGAAAAGTAGAGATCGCGACCTTTCCAACGAGGGGTAGATCAACCCTGTAGCCCCAAAGGCCCCGGCGTGGCGGGTAGGTGCGCGCCGGTACTGTCTGCTCCGGTAATATGCGCCCAATCGAAAATTCGAGAGAAGCGTTTTAAAGCCAGAGATCCGCCCTTTCAAAATATACCAGAATTGTGCTTCTCGGACCTGATTTGGAGGAGCTGCGGCCTCCCAAAGTGGGCCTATTTCACCCCATTTGATAGCCATTTGCGCTTTAAAGTTGCCTCTCTTCCGGGACACATAGCTCCGCCTCCTTACATCCGATCGACCCGATTCCGGTTTCCTTGAAAAGTAGAGATCGCGACCTTTCCAACGAGGGGTAGATCAACCCTGTAGCCCCAAAGGCCCCGGCGTGGCGGGTAGGTGCGCGCCGGTACTGTCTGCTCCGGTAATATGCGCCCAATCGAAAATCCGAGAGAAGCGTTTTAAAGCCAGAGATCCGCCCTTTCAAAATATACCAGAATTGTGCTTCTCGGACCTGATTTGGAGGAGCTGCGGCCTCCCAAAGTGGGCCTATTTCACCCCATTTGATAGCCATTTGCGCTTTAAAGTTGCCTCTCTTCCGGGAGACGTAGCTCCGCCTCCTTACATCCGATCGACCTGATTCCGGTTTCATTGAAAAGTAGAGATCGAGACCTTTCCAACGAGGGGTCGATCAACCCTGTAGCCCCAAAGGCCCCGGCGTGGCGGGGTAGGTGCGCGCTGGTACTGTCTGCTCCGTTAATATGCGCCCAATCGAAAATCCGAGAGAAGCGTTTTAAAGCCAGAGATCCGCCCTTTCAAAATATACCAGAATTGTGCTTCTCGGACCTGATTTGGAGGAGCTGCGGCCTCCCAAATTGGGCCTATTTCACCCCATTTGATAGCCATTTGCGCTTTAAAGTTGCCTCTCTTCCGGGAGACGTAGCTCCGCCTCCTTACATCCGATCGACCCGATTCCGGTTTCCTTGAAAAGTAGAGATCGAGACCTTTCCAACGAGGGATCAATCAACCCTGTAGCCCCAAAGGCCCCGGCGTGGCGGGTAGGTGCGCGCCGGTACTATCTGCTCCGGTAATATGGGCCCAATCGAAAATTCGAGAGAAGCGTTTTAAAGCCAGAGATCCGCCCTTTCAAAATATACCAGAATTGTGCTTCTCGGACCTGATTTGGAGGAGCTGCGGCCTCCCAAAGTGGGCCTATTTCACCCCATTTGATAGCCATTTGCGCTTTAAAGTTGCCTCTCTTCCGGGACACATAGCTCCGCCTCCTTACATCTGATCGACCCGATTCCAGTTTCCTTGAAAAGTAGAGATCGCGACCTTTCCAACGAGGGGTAGATCAACCCTGTAGCCCCAAAGGCCCCGGCGTGGCGGGTAGGTGCGCGCCGGTACTGTCTGCTCCGGTAATATGCGCCCAATCGAAAATTCGAGAGAAGCGTTTTAAAGCCAGAGATCCGCCCTTTCAAAATATACCAGAATTGTGCTTCTCGGACCTGATTTGGAGGAGCTGCGGCCTCCCAAAGTGGGCCTATTTCACCCCATTTGATAGCCATTTGCGCTTTAAAGTTGCCTCTCTTCCGGGACACATAGCTCCGCCTCCTTACATCCGATCGACCCGATTCCGGTTTCCTTGAAAAGTAGAGATCGCGACCTTTCCAACGAGGGGTAGATCAACCCTGTAGCCCCAAAGGCCCCGGCGTGGCGGGTAGGTGCGCGCCGGTACTGTCTGCTCCGGTAATATGCGCCCAATCGAAAATCCGAGAGAAGCGTTTTAAAGCCAGAGATCCGCCCTTTCAAAATATACCAGAATTGTGCTTCTCGGACCTGATTTGGAGGAGCTGCGGCCTCCCAAAGTGGGCCTATTTCACCCCATTTGATAGCCATTTGCGCTTTAAAGTTGCCTCTCTTCCGGGAGACGTAGCTCCGCCTCCTTACATCCGATCGACCTGATTCCGGTTTCATTGAAAAGTAGAGATCGAGACCTTTCCAACGAGGGGTCGATCAACCCTGTAGCCCCAAAGGCCCCGGCGTGGCGGGTAGGTGCGCGCTGGTACTGTCTGCTCCGTTAATATGCGCCCAATCGAAAATCCGAGAGAAGCGTTTTAAAGCCAGAGATCCGCCCTTTCAAAATATACCAGAATTGTGCTTCTCGGACCTGATTTGGAGGAGCTGCGGCCTCCCAAATTGGGCCTATTTCACCCCATTTGATAGCCATTTGCGCTTTAAAGTTGCCTCTCTTCCGGGAGACGTAGCTCCGCCTCCTTACATCCGATCGACCCGATTCCGGTTTCCTTGAAAAGTAGAGATCGAGACCTTTCCAACGAGGGATCAATCAACCCTGTAGCCCCAAAGGCCCCGGCGTGGCGGGTAGGTGCGCGCCTCGGTACTATCTGCTCCGGTAATATGGGCCCAATCGAAAATTCGAGAGAAGCGTTTTAAAGCCAGAGATCCGCCCTTTCAAAATATACCAGAATTGTGCTTCTCGGACCTGATTTGGAGGAGCTGCGGCCTCCAAAGTGGGCCTATTTCACCCCATTTGATAGCCATTTGCGCTTTAAAGTTGCCTCTCTTCCGGGAGACGTAGCTCCGCCTCCTTACATCCGATCGACCTGATTCCGGTTTCATTGAAAAGTAGAGATCGAGACCTTTCCAACGACGGGTCGATCAACCCTGTAGCCCCAAAGGCCCCGGCGTGGCGGGTAGGTGCGCGCCGGTACTGTCTGCTCCTTTAATATGCGCCCAATCGAAAATCCGAGAGAAGCGTTTTAAAGCCAGAGATCCGCCCTTTCAAAATATACCAGAATTGTGCTTCTCGGACCTGATTTGGAGGAGCTGCGGCCTCCCAAAGTGGGCCTATTTCACCCCATTTGATAGCCATTTGCGCTTTAAAGTTGCCTCTCTTCCGGGAGACGTAGCTCCGCCTCCTTACATCCGATCGACCAGATTCCAGTTTCCTTGAAAAGTAGAGATCGAGACCTTTCCAACGAGGGGTCAAACAACCCTGTAGCCCCAAAGGCCCCGGCGTGGCGGGTAGGTGCGCGCCGGTACTGTCTGCTCCGGTAATATGCGCCCAATCGAAAATCCGAGAGAAGCGTTTTAAAGCCAGAGATCTGCCCTTTCAAAATATACCAGAATTGTGCTTCTCGGACCTGATTTGGAGGAGCTGCGGCCTCCCAAAGTGGGCCTATTTCACCCCATTTGATAGCCATTTGCGCTTTAAACTTGCCTCTCTTCCGGGAGACGTAGCTCCGCCTCCTTACATCCGATTGACCTGATTCCGGTTTCGTTGAAAAGTAAAGATCGAGACCTTTCCAACGAGGGGTCGATCAACCCTGTAGCCCCAAAGGCCCCGGCGTGAGGGGTAAGTGCGCGCCGGTACTGTCTGCTCCGGTAATATGTGCCCAATCGAAAATCCGAGAGAAGCGTTTTAAAGCCAGAGATCCGCCCTTTCAAAATATACCAGAATTGTGCTTCTCGGACCTGATTTGGAGGAGATGCGGCCAACCAAAGTGGGCCTATTTCACCCCATTTGATAGCCATTTGCGCTTTAAAGTTGCCTCTCTTCCGGGAGACGTAGCTCCGCCTCCTTACAACCGATCGACCCGATTCCGGTTTCCTTGAAAAGTAGAGATCGAGACCTTTCCAACGAGGGGTCGATCAACCTGTATCCCCAAAGGCCCCGGCGTGGCGGGTAGGTGCGCGCCGGTACTGTCTGCTCCGGTAATATGCGCCCAATCGAAAATCCGAGAGAAGCGTTTTAAAGCCAGAGATCCGCCCTTTCAAAATATACCAGAATTGTGCTTCTCGGACCTGATTTGGAGGAGCTGCGGCCTCCCAAAGTGGGCCTATTTCATGCCATTTGCGCTTTAAAGTTGCCTCTCTTCCGGGAGACGTAGCTCCGCCTCCTTACATCCGATCGACCCGATTCCAGTTTCCTTGAAAAATAGAGATCGAGACCTTTCCAACGAGGGGTCAATCAACCCTGTATCCCCAAAGGTCCCGGCGTGGCGGGTAGGTGCGCGCCGGTACTGTATGCTCCGGTAATATGCGCCCAATCGAAAATCCGAGAGAAGCGTTTTAAAGCCAGAGATCCGCCCTTTCAAAATATACCAGAATTGTGCTTCTCGGACCTGATTTGGAGGAGCTGCGGCCTCCCAAAGTGGGCCTATTTCACCCCATTTGATAGCCATTTGCGCTTTAAAGTTGCCTCTCTTCCGGGAGACGTAGCTCCGACTCCTTACATCTGATCGAACCGATTCCAGTTTCCTTGAAAAGTAGAGATCGAGACCTTTCCAACGACGGGTTGATCAACCCTGTAGCCCCAAAGGCCCCGGCGTGGCGGGTAGGTGCGCGCCTGGTACTGTCTGCTCCGGTAATATGCGCCCAATCGAAAATCCGAGAGAAGCGTTTTAAAGCCAGAGATCCGCCCTTTCAAAATATACCAGAATTGTGCTTCTCGGACCTGATTTGGAGGAGCTGCGGCCTCCCAAAGTGGGCCTATTTCACGCCATTTGCGCATTAAAGTTGCCTCTATTCCGGGAAACGTAGCTCCGCCTCCTTACATCCGATCGACCCGATTCCAGTTTCTTTGAAAAATAGAGATCGAGACCTTTCCAACGAGGGGTCGATCAACCCTGTAGCCCCAAAGGCCCCGGCGTGGCGGGTAGGTGCGCGCCGGTACTGTCTGCTCTGGTAATATGCGCCCAATCGAAAATCTGAGAGAAGCGTTTTAAAGCCAGAGATCCGCCCTTTCAAAATATACCAGAATTGTGCTTCTCGGACCTGATTTGGAGGAGCTGCGGCCTCCCAAAGTGGGCCTATTTCACCCCATTTGATAGCCATTTGCGCTTTAAAGTTGCTTCTCTTCCGGGAGACGTAGCTCCGCCTCCTTACATCCGATCGACCGGATTCCAGTTTCCTTGAAAAGTAGAGATCGAGACCTTTCCAACGAGGGGGTCGATCAACCCTGTAGCCCCAAAGGCCCCGGCGTGGCGGGTAGGTGCGCGCCGGTACTGTCTGCTCCGGTAATATGCGCCCAATCGAAAATCCGAGAGAAGCGTTTTAAAGCCAGAAATCCGCCCTTTCAAAATATGCCAGAATTGTGCTTCTCGGACCTGATTTGGAGGAGCTGCGGCCTCCCAAAGTGGGCCTATTTCACGCCATTTGCGCTTTAAAGTTGCCTCTATTCCGGGAAACGTAGCTCCGCCTCCTTACATCCGATCGACCCGATTCCAGTTTCCTTGAAAAATAGAGATTGAGACCTTTCCAACGAGGGGTCGATCAACCCTGTAGCCCCAAAGGCCCCGGCGTGGCGGGTAGGTGCGCGCCTGGTACTGTCTGCTCCGGTAATATGCGCCCAATCGAAAATCTGAGAGAAGCGTTTTAAAGCCAGAGATCCGCCCTTTCAAAATATACCAGAATTGTGCTTCTCGGACCTGATTTGGAGGCGCTGCGGCCTCCAAAATGGGCCTATTTCACCCCATTTGATAGCTATTTGCGTTTAAAGTTGCCTCTCTTTCGGGAGACGTAGCTCCGCCTCCTTACATCCGATCGACAGGATTCCGGTTTCCTTGAAAAGTAGAGATCGAGACCTTTCCAATAAGGGGTCGATCAACCCTGTATCCCCAAAGGTCCCGGCGTGGCGGGTAGATGCGCGCCGGTACTGTCTGCTCCGGTAATATGCGCCCAATCGAAAATCCGAGAGAAGCGTTTTAAAGCCAGAGATCCGCCCTTTCAAAATATACCAGAATTGTGCTTCTCGGACCTGATTTGGAGGAGCTGCGGCCTCCCAAAGTGGGCCTATTTCACGCCATTTGCGCTTTAAAGTTGCCTCTATTCGGGAAACGTAGCTCCGCCTCCTTACATCCGATCGACCCGATTCCAGTTTCTTTGAAAAATAGAGATCGAGACCTTTCCAACGAGGGGTCGATCAACCCTGTAGCCCCAAAGGCCCCGGCGTGGCGGGTAGGTGCGCGCCGGTACTGTCTGCTCCGGTAATTATGCGCCCAATCGAAAATCCGAGAGAAGCGTTTTAAAGCCAGAGATCCGCCCTTTCAAAATATACCAGAATTGTGCTTCTCGGACCTGATTTGGAGGAGCTGCGGCCTCCCAAAGTGGGCCTATTTCACCCCATTTGATAGCCATTTGCGCTTTAAAGTTGCCTCTCTTCCGGGAGACGTAGCTCCGACTCCTTACATCTGATCGAACCGATTCCAGTTTCCTTGAAAAGTAGAGATCGAGACCTTTCCAACGACGGGTTGATCAACCCTGTAGCCCCAAAGGCCCCGGCGTGGCGGGGTAGGTGCGCGCCGGTACTGTCTGCTCCGGTAATATGCGCCCAATCGAAAATCCGAGAGAAGCGTTTTAAAGCCAGAGATCCGCCCTTTCAAAATATACCAGAATTGTGCTTCTCGGACCTGATTTGGAGGAGCTGCGGCCTCCCAAAGTGGGCCTATTTCACCCCATTTGATAGCCATTTGCGCTTTAAAGTTGCTTCTCTTCCGGGAGACGTAGCTCCGCCTCCTTACATCCGATCGACCGAATTCCAGTTTCCTTGAAAAGTAGAGATCGAGACCTTTCCAACGAGGGGTCGATCAACCCTGTAGCCCCAAAGGCCCCGGCGTGGCGGGTAGGGTGCGCGCCGGTACTGTCTGCTCCGGTAATATGCGCCCAATCGAAAATCCGAGAGAAGCGTTTTAAAGCCAGAAATCTGCCCTTTCAAAATATGCCAGAATTGTGCTTCTCGGACCTGATTTGGAGGAGCTGCGGCCTCCCAAAGTGGGCCTATTTCACGCCATTTGCGCTTTAAAGTTGCCTCTATTCCTGGAAACGTAGCTCCGCCTCCTTACATCCGATCGACCCGATTCCAGTTTCCTTGAAAAATAGAGATTGAGACCTTTCCAACGAGGGGTCGATCAACCCTGTAGCCCCAAAGGCCCCGGCGTGGCGGGTAGGTGCGCGCCGGTACTGTCTGCTCCGGTAATATGCGCCCAATCGAAAATCTGAGAGAAGCGTTTTAAAGCCAGAGATCCGCCCTTTCAAAATATACCAGAATTGTGCTTCTCGGACCTGATTTGGAGGCGCTGCGGCCTCCCAAAATGGGCCTATTTCACCCCATTTGATAGCTATTTGCGTTTTAAAGTTGCTTCTCTTTCGGGAGACGTAGCTCCGCCTCCTTACATCCGATCGACAGGATTCCGGTTTCCTTGAAAAGTAAAGATCGAGACCTTTCCAATAAGGGGTCGATCAACCCTGTATCCCCAAAGGTCCCGGCGTGGCGGGTAGATGCGCGCCGGTACTGTCTGCTCCGGTAATATGCGCCCAATCGAAAATCCGAGAGAAGCGTTTTAAAGCCAGAGATCCGCCCTTTCAAAATATACCAGAATTGTGCTTCTCGGACCTGATTTGGAGGAGCTGCGGCCTCCCAAAGTGGGCCTATTTCACGCCATTTGCGCTTTAAAGTTGCCTCTATTCCGGGAAACGTAGCTCCGCCTCCTTACATCCGATCGACCCGATTCCAGTTTCTTTGAAAAATAGAGATCGAGACCTTTCCAACGAGGGGTCGATCAACCCTGTAGCCCCAAAGGCCCCGGCGTGGCGGGTAGGTGCGCGCCTGGTACTGTCTGCTCCGGTAATATGCGCCCAATCGAAAATCCGAGAGAAGCGTTTTAAAGCCAGAGATCCGCCCTTTCAAAATACACCAGAATTGTGCTTCTCGGACCTGATTTGGAGGAGCTGCGTCCTCCCAAAGTGGGCCTATTTCACCCCATTTGATAGCCATTTGCGCTTTAAAGTTGCCTCTCTTCCGGGAGACGTAGCTCCGCCTCCTTACATCCAATCGACCTGATTCCGGTTTCTTTGAAAAGTAGAGATCGAGACCTTTCCAACGAGGGGTCGATCAACCCTGTAGCCCCAAAGGCCCCGGCGTGGCAGGTAGGTGCGCGCCGGTACTGTCTGCTCCGGTAATATGCGCCCAATCGAAAATCCGAGAGAAGCGTTTTAAAGCCAGAGATCCGCCCTTTCAAAATATACCAGAATTGTGCTTCTCGGACCTGATTTGGAGGAGCTGCGGCCTCCCAAATTGGGCCTATTTCACCCCATTTGATAGCCATTTGCGCTTTAAAGTTGCCTCTATTCCGGGAGACGTAGCTCCGCCTCCTTACATCCGATCGACCCGATTCCGGTTTCCTTGAAAAGTAGAGATCGAGACCTTTCCAACGAGGGGTCGATCAACCCTGTAGCCCCAAAGGCCCCGGCGTGGCGGGTAGGTGCGCGTCGGTACTGTCTGCTCCGGTAATATGCGCCCAATCGAAAATCCGAGAGAAGCGTTTTAAAGCCAGAAATCCGCCCTTTCAAAATATACCAGAATTGTGCTTCTCGGACCTGATTTGGAGGAGCTGCGGCCTCCCAAAGTGGGCCTATTTCACCCCATTTGATAGCCATTTGCGCTTTAAAGTTGCCTCTCTTCCGGGAGACGTAGCTCCGCCTCCTTACATCCGATCGACCCGATTCCAGTTTCCTTGAAAAGTAGAGATCGAGACCTTTCCAACGACGGGTCGATCAACCCTGTAGCCCCAAAGGCCCCGGCGTGGCGGGTAGGTGCGCGCCGGTACTGTCTGCTCCTTTAATATGCGCCCAATCGAAAATCCGAGAGAAGCGTTTTAAAGCCAGAGATCCGCCCTTTCAAAATATACCAGAATTGTGCTTCTCGGACCTGATTTGGAGGAGCTGCGGCCTCCCAAAGTGGGCCTATTTCACCCCATTTGATAGCCATTTGCGCTTTAAAGTTGCCTCTCTTCCGGGAGACGTAGCTCCGCCTCCTTACATCCGATCGACCCGATTCCAGTTTCCTTGAAAAGTAGAGATCGAGACCTTTCCAACGAGTGGTCAAACAACCCTGTAGCCCCAAAGGCCCCGGCGTGGCGGGTAGGTGCGCGCCGGTACTGTCTGCTCCGGTAATATGCGCCCAATCGAAAATCCGAGAGAAGCGTTTTAAAGCCAGAGATCTGCCCTTTCAAAATATACCAGAATTGTGCTTCTCGGACCTGATTTGGAGGAGCTGCGGCCTCCCAAAGTGGGCCTATTTCACCCCATTTGATAGCCATTTGCGCTTTAAAGTTGCCTCTCTTCCAGGAGACGTAGCTCCGCCTCCTTACATCTGATCGACCCGATTCCAGTTTCCTTGAAAAGTAGAGATCGAGACCTTTCCAACGAGGGGTCGATCAACACTGTAGCCCCAAAGGCCCCGGCGTGGCGGGTAGGTGCGCGCCGGTACTATCTGCTCCGGTAATATGGGCCCAATCGAAAATTCGAGAGAAGCGTTTTAAAGCCAGAGATCCGCCCTTTCAAAATATACCAGAATTGTGCTTCTCGGACCTGATTTGGAGGAGCTGCGGCCTCCCAAAGTGGGCCTATTTCACCCCATTTGATAGCCATTTGCGCTTTAAAGTTGCCTCTCTTCCGGGAGACGTAGCTCCGCCTCCTTACATCCGATCGACCTGATTCCGGTTTCATTGAAAAGTAGAGATCGAGACCTTTCCAACGACGGGTCGATCAACCCTGTAGCCCCAAAGGCCCCGGCGTGGCGGGTAGGTGCGCGCTGGTACTGTCTGCTCCGTTAATATGCGCCCAATCGAAAATCCGAGAGAAGCGTTTTAAAGCCAGAGATCCGCCCTTTCAAAATATACCAGAATTGTGCTTCTCGGACCTGATTTGGAGGAGCTGCGGCCTCCCAAAGTGGGCCTATTTCACCCCATTTGATAGCCATTTGCGCTTTAAAGTTGCCTCTCTTCCGGGAGACGTAGCTCCGCCTCCTTACATCCGATCGACCTGATTCTGGTTTCATTGAAAAGTAGAGATCGAGACCTTTCCAACGACGGGTCGATCAACCCTGTAGCCCCAAAGGCCTTGGCGTGGCGGGTAGGTGCGCGCCGGTACTGTCTGCTCCTTTAATATGCGCCCAATCGAAAATCCGAGAGAAGCGTTTTAAAGCCAGAGATCCGCCCTTTCAAAATATACCAGAATTGTGCTTCTCGGACCTGATTTGGAGGAGCTGCGGCCTCCCAAATTGGGCCTATTTCACCCCATTTGATAGCCATTTGCGCTTTAAAGTTGCCTCTCTTCCGGGAGACGTAGCTCTGCCTCCTTACATCCGATCGACCCGATTCCAGTTTCCTTGAAAAGTAGAGATCGAGACCTTTCCAACGAGGGGTCAAACAACCCTGTAGCCCCAAAGGCCCCGGCGTGGCGGGTAGGTGCGCGCCGGTACTGTCTGCTCCGGTAATATGCGCCCAATCGAAAATCCGAGAGAAGCGTTTTAAAGCCAGAGATCTGCCCTTTCAAAATATACCAGAATTGTGCTTCTCGGACCTGATTTGGAGGAGCTGCGGCCTCCCAAAGTGGGCCTATTTCACCCCATTTGATAGCCATTTGCGCTTTAAAGTTGCCTCTCTTCCAGGAGACGTAGCTCCGCCTCCTTACATCTGATCGAACCGATTCCAGTTTCCTTGAAAAGTAGAGATCGAGACCTTTCCAACGAGGGGTCGATCAACACTGTAGCCCCAAAGGCCCCGGCGTGGCGGGTAGGTGTGCGCCGGTACTATCTGCTCCGGTAATATGGGCCCAATCGAAAATTCGAGAGAAGCGTTTTAAAGCCAGAGATCCGCCCTTTCAAAATATACCAGAATTGTGCTTCTCGGACCTGATTTGGAGGAGCTGCGGCCTCCCAAAGTGGGCCTATTTCACCCCATTTGATAGCCATTTGCGCTTTAAAGTTGCCTCTCTTCCGGGACACATAGCTCCGCCTCCTTACATCCGATCGACCCGATTCCGGTTTCCTTGAAAAGTAGAGATCGCGACCTTTCCAACGAGGGGTAGATCAACCCTGTAGCCCCAAAGGCCCCGGCGTGGCGGGTAGGTGCGCGCCGGTACTGTCTGCTCCGGTAATATGCGCCCAATCGAAAATCCGAGAGAAGCGTTTTAAAGCCAGAGATCCGCCCTTTCAAAATATACCAGAATTGTGCTTCTCGGACCTGATTTGGAGGAGCTGCGGCCTCCCAAAGTGGGCCTATTTCACCCCATTTGATAGCCATTTGCGCTTTAAAGTTGCCTCTCTTCCGGGAGACGTAGCTCCGCCTCCTTACATCCGATCGACCTGATTCCGGTTTCATTGAAAAGTAGAGATCGAGACCTTTCCAACGAGGGGTCGATCAACCCTGTAGCCCCAAAGGCCCCGGCGTGGCGGGTAGGTGCGCGCTGGTACTGTCTGCTCCGTTAATATGCGCCCAATCGAAAATCCGAGAGAAGCGTTTTAAAGCCAGAGATCCGCCCTTTCAAAATATACCAGAATTGTGCTTCTCGGACCTGATTTGGAGGAGCTGCGGCCTCCCAAATTGGGCCTATTTCACCCCATTTGATAGCCATTTGCGCTTTAAAGTTGCCTCTCTTCCGGGAGACGTAGCTCCGCCTCCTTACATCCGATCGACCCGATTCCGGTTTCCTTGAAAAGTAGAGATCGAGACCTTTCCAACGAGGGATCAATCAACCCTGTAGCCCCAAAGGCCCCGGCGTGGCGGGTAGGTGCGCGCCGGTACTATCTGCTCCGGTAATATGGGCCCAATCGAAAATTCGAGAGAAGCGTTTTAAAGCCAGAGATCCGCCCTTTCAAAATATACCAGAATTGTGCTTCTCGGACCTGATTTGGAGGAGCTGCGGCCTCCCAAAGTGGGCCTATTTCACCCCATTTGATAGCCATTTGCGCTTTAAAGTTGCCTCTCTTCCGGGAGACGTAGCTCCGCCTCCTTACATCCGATCGACCTGATTCCGGTTTCATTGAAAAGTAGAGATCGAGACCTTTCCAACGACGGGTCGATCAACCCTGTAGCCCCAAAGGCCCCGGCGTGGCGGGTAGGTGCGCGCCGGTACTGTCTGCTCCTTTAATATGCGCCCAATCGAAAATCCGAGAGAAGCGTTTTAAAGCCAGAGATCCGCCCTTTCAAAATATACCAGAATTGTGCTTCTCGGACCTGATTTGGAGGAGCTGCGGCCTCCCAAAGTGGGCCTATTTCACCCCATTTGATAGCCATTTGCGCTTTAAAGTTGCCTCTCTTCCGGGAGACGTAGCTCCGCCTCCTTACATCCGATCGACCCGATTCCAGTTTCCTTGAAAAGTAGAGATCGAGACCTTTCCAACGAGGGGTCAAACAACCCTGTAGCCCCAAAGGCCCCGGCGTGGCGGGTAGGTGCGCGCCGGTACTGTCTGCTCCGGTAATATGCGCCCAATCGAAAATCCGAGAGAAGCGTTTTAAAGCCAGAGATCTGCCCTTTCAAAATATACCAGAATTGTGCTTCTCGGACCTGATTTGGAGGAGCTGCGGCCTCCCAAAGTGGGCCTATTTCACCCCATTTGATAGCCATTTGCGCTTTAAACTTGCCTCTCTTCCGGGAGACGTAGCTCCGCCTCCTTACATCCGATTGACCTGATTCCGGTTTCGTTGAAAAGTAAAGATCGAGACCTTTCCAACGAGGGGTCGATCAACCCTGTAGCCCCAAAGGCCCCGGCGTGAGGGGTAAGTGCGCGCCGGTACTGTCTGCTCCGGTAATATGTGCCCAATCGAAAATCCGAGAGAAGCGTTTTAAAGCCAGAGATCCGCCCTTTCAAAATATACCAGAATTGTGCTTCTCGGACCTGATTTGGAGGAGATGCGGCCAACCAAAGTGGGCCTATTTCACCCCATTTGATAGCCATTTGCGCTTTAAAGTTGCCTCTCTTCCGGGAGACGTAGCTCCGCCTCCTTACAACCGATCGACCCGATTCCGGTTTCCTTGAAAAGTAGAGATCGAGACCTTTCCAACGAGGGGTCGATCAACCCTGTATCCCCAAAGGCCCCGGCGTGGCGGGTAGGTGCGCGCCGGTACTGTCTGCTCCGGTAATATGCGCCCAATCGAAAATCCGAGAGAAGCGTTTTAAAGCCAGAGATCCGCCCTTTCAAAATATACCAGAATTGTGCTTCTCGGACCTGATTTGGAGGAGCTGCGGCCTCCCAAAGTGGGCCTATTTCATGCCATTTGCGCTTTAAAGTTGCCTCTCTTCCGGGAGACGTAGCTCCGCCTCCTTACATCCGATCGACCCGATTCCAGTTTCCTTGAAAAATAGAGATCGAGACCTTTCCAACGAGGGGTCGATCAACCCTGTATCCCCAAAGGTCACGGCGTGGCGGGTAGGTGCGCGCCGGTACTGTATGCTCCGGTAATATGCGCCCAATCGAAAATCCGAGAGAAGCGTTTTAAAGCCAGAGATCCGCCCTTTCAAAATATACCAGAATTGTGCTTCTCGGACCTGATTTGGAGGAGCTGCGGCCTCCCAAAGTGGGCCTATTTCACCCCATTTGATAGCCATTTGCGCTTTAAAGTTGCCTCTCTTCCGGGAGACGTAGCTCCGACTCCTTACATCTGATCGACCCGATTCCAGTTTCCTTGAAAAGTAGAGATCGAGACCTTTCCAACGACGGGTTGATCAACCCTGTAGCCCCAAAGGCCCCGGCGTGGCGGGTAGGTGCGCGCCGGTACTGTCTGCTCCGGTAATATGCGCCCAATCGAAAATCCGAGAGAAGCGTTTTAAAGCCAGAGATCCGCCCTTTCAAAATATACCAGAATTGTGCTTCTCGGACCTGATTTGGAGGAGCTGCGGCCTCCCAAAGTGGGCCTATTTCACGCCATTTGCGCATTAAAGTTGCCTCTATTCCGGGAAACGTAGCTCCGCCTCCTTACATCCGATCGACCCGATTCCAGTTTCTTTGAAAAATAGAGATCGAGACCTTTCCAACGAGGGGTCGATCAACCCTGTAGCCCCAAAGGCCCCGGCGTGGCGGGTAGGTGCGCGCTGGTACTGTCTGCTCTGGTAATATGCGCCCAATCGAAAATCTGAGAGAAGCGTTTTAAAGCCAGAGATCCGCCCTTTCAAAATATACCAGAATTGTGCTTCTCGGACCTGATTTGGAGGAGCTGCGGCCTCCCAAATTGGGCCTATTTCACCCCATTTGATAGCCATTTGCGCTTTAAAGTTGCCTCTCTTCCGGGAGACGTAGCTCCGCCTCCTTACATCCGATCGACCCGATTCCAGTTTCCTTGAAAAGTAGAGATCGAGACCTTACCAACGAGGGATCGATCAACCCTGTAGCCCCAAAGGCCCCGGCGTGGCGGGTAGGTGCGCGCCTGTACTGTCTGCTCCGGTAATATGCGCCCAATCGAAAATCCGAGAGAAGCGTTTTAAAGCCAGAGATCCGCCCTTTCAAAATATACCAGAATTGTGCTTCTCGGACCTGATTTGGAGGAGCTGCGGCCTCCCAAAGTGGGCCTATTTCACCCCATTTGATAGCCATTTGCGCTTTAAAGTTGCTTCTCTTCCGGGAGACGTAGCTCCGCCTCCTTACATCCGATCGACCGGATTCCAGTTTCCTTGAAAAGTAGAGATCGAGACCTTTCCAACGAGGGGTCGATCAACTCTGTAGCCCAAAAGGCCCCGGCGTGGCGGGTAGGTGCGCGCCGGTACTGTCTGCTCCGGTAATATGCGCCCAATCGAAAATCCGAGAGAAGCGTTTTAAAGCCAGAAATCCGCCCTTTCAAAATATGCCAGAATTGTGCTTCTCGGACCTGATTTGGAGGAGCTGCGGCCTCCCAAAGTGGGTCTATTTAACGCCATTTGCGCTTTAAAGTTGCCTCTATTCCGGGAAACGTAGCTCCGCCTCCTTACATCCGATCGACCCGATTCCAGTTTCCTTGAAAAATAGAGATTGAGACCTTTCCAACGAGGGGTCGATCAACCCTGTAGCCCCAAAGGCCCCGGCGTGGCGGGTAGGTGCGCGCCGGTACTGTCTGCTCCGGTAATATGCGCCCAATCGAAAATCTGAGAGAAGCGTTTTAAAGCCAGAGATCCGCCCTTTCAAAATATACCAGAATTGTGCTTCTCGGACCTGATTTGGAGGCGCTGCGGCCTCCCAAAATGGGCCTATTTCACCCCATTTGATAGCTATTTGCGTTTTAAAGTTGCCTCTCTTCCGGGAGACGTAGCTCCGCCTCCTTACATCCGATCGACCCGATTCCAGTTTCCTTGAAAAGTAGAGATCGAGACCTTACCAACGAGGGATCGATCAACCCTGTAGCCCCAAAGGCCCCGGCGTGGCGGGTAGGTGCGCGCCGGTACTGTCTGCTCCGGTAATATGCGCCCAATCGAAAATCCGAGAGAAGCGTTTTAAAGCCAGAGATCCGCCCTTTCAAAATATACCAGAATTGTGCTTGTCGGACCTGATTTGGAGGAGCTGCGGCCTCCCAAAATGGGCCTATTTCACCCCATTTGATAGCTATTTGCGTTTTAAAGTTGCCTCTCTTTCGGGAGACGTAGCTCCGCCTCCTTACATCCGATCGACAGGATTCCGGTTTCCTTGAAAAGTAGAGATCGAGACCTTTCCAATAAGGGGTCGATCAACCCTGTATCCCCAAAGGTCCCGGCGTGGCGGGTAGATGCGCGCCGGTACTGTCTGCTCCGGTAATATGCGCCCAATCGAAAATCCGAGAGAAGCGTTTTAAAGCCAGAGATCCGCCCTTTCAAAATATACCAGAATTGTGCTTCTCGGACCTGATTTGGAGGAGCTGCGTCCTCCCAAAGTGGGCCTATTTCACCCCATTTGATAGTCATTTGCGCTTTAAAGTTGCCTCTCTTCCGGGAGACGTAGCTCCGCCTCCTTACATCCGATCGACCTGATTCCGGTTTCTTTGAAAAGTAGAGATCGAGACCTTTCCAACGAGGGGTCGATCAACCCTGTAGCCCCAAAGGCCCCGGCGTGGCGGGTAGGTGCGCGCCGGTACTGTCTGCTCCGGTAATATGCGCCCAATCGAAAATCCGAGAGAAGCGTTTTAAAGCCAGAGATCCGCCCTTTCAAAATATACCAGAATTGTGCTTCTCGGACCTGATTTGGAGGAGCTGCGGCCTCCCAAAGTGGGCCTATTTCACCCCATTTGATAGCCATTTGCGCTTTAAAGTTGCCTCTCTTCCGGGACACATAGCTCCGCCTCCTTACATCCGATCGACCCGATTCCGGTTTCCTTGAAAAGTAGAGATCGAGACCTTTCCAACGAGGGGTAGATCAACCCTGTAGCCCCAAAGGCCCCGGCGTGGCGGGTAGGTGCGCGCCGGTACTGTCTGCTCCGGTAATATGCGCCCAATCGAAAATCCGAGAGAAGCGTTTTCAAGCCAGAGATCCGCCCTTTCAAAATATACCAGAATTGTGCTTCTCGGACCTGATTTGGAGGAGCTGCGGCCTCCCAAATTGGGCCTATTTCACCCCATTTGATAGCCATTTGCGCTTTAAAGTTGCCTCTCTTCCGGGAGACGTAGCTCCGCCTCCTTACAGCCGATCGACCCGATTCCAGTTTCCTTGAAAAGTAGAGATCGAGACCTTTCCAACGACGGGTCGATCAACCCTGTAGCCCCAAAGGCCCCGGCGTGGCGGGTAGGTGCGCGCCGGTACTGTCTGCTCCTTTAATATGCGCCCAATCGAAAATCCGAGAGAAGCGTTTTAAAGCCAGAGATCCGCCCTTTCAAAATATACCAGAATTGTGCTTCTCGGACCTGATTTGGAGGAGCTGCGGCCTCCCAAATTGGGCCTATTTCACCCCATTTGATAGCCATTTGCGCTTTAAAGTTGCCTCTCTTCCGGGAGACGTAGCTCCGCCTCCTTACATCCGATCGACCCGATTCCAGTTTCCTTGAAAAGTAGAGATCGAGACCTTTCCAACGAGGGGTCAAACAACCCTGTAGCCCCAAAGGCCCCGGCGTGGCGGGTAGGTGCGCGCCGGTACTGTCTGCTCCGGTAATATGCGCCCAATCGAAAATCCGAGAGAAGCGTTTTAAAGCCAGAGATCTGCCCTTTCAAAATATACCAGAATTGTGCTTCTCGGACCTGATTTGGAGGAGCTGCGGCCTCCCAAAGTGGGCCTATTTCACCCCATTTGATAGCCATTTGCGCTTTAAAGTTGCCTCTCTTCCAGGAGACGTAGCTCCGCCTCCTTACATCTGATCGACCCGATTCCAGTTTCCTTCAAAAGTAGAGATCGAGACCTTTCCAACGAGGGGTCGATCAACACTGTAGCCCCAAAGGCCCCGGCGTGGCGGGTAGGTGCGCGCCGGTACTATCTGCTCCGGTAATATGGGCCCAATCGAAAATTCGAGAGAAGCGTTTTAAAGCCAGAGATCCGCCCTTTCAAAATATACCAGAATTGTGCTTCTCGGACCTGATTTGGAGGAGCTGCGGCCTCCCAAAGTGGGCCTATTTCACCCCATTTGATAGCCATTTGCGCTTTAAAGTTGCCTCTCTTCCGGGACACATAGCTCCGCCTCCTTACATCCGATCGACCCGATTCCGGTTTCCTTGAAAAGTAGAGATCGAGACCTTTCCAACGAGGGGTAGATCAACCCTGTAGCCCCAAAGGCCCCGGCGTGGCGGGTAGGTGCGCGCCGGTACTGTCTGCTCCGGTAATATGCGCCCAATCGAAAATCCGAGAGAAGCGTTTTAAAGCCAGAGATCCGCCCTTTCAAAATATACCAGAATTGTGCTTCTCGGACCTGATTTGGAGGAGCTGCGGCCTCCCAAAGTGGGCCTATTTCACCCCAGTTGATAGCCATTTGCGCTTTAAAGTTGCCTCTCTTCCGGGATACATAGCTCCGCCTCCTTACATCCGATCGACCCGATTCCGGTTTCCTTGAAAAGTAGAGATCGAGACCTTTCCAACGAGGGGTTGATTAACCCTGTAGCCCCAAAGGCCCCGGCGTGGCGGGTAGGTGCGCGCCGGTACTGTCTGCTCCGGTAATATGCGCCCAATCGAAAATCCGAGAGAAGCGTTTTAAAGCCAGAGATCCGCCCTTTCAAAATATACCAGAATTGTGCTTCTCGGACCTGATTTGGAGGAGCTGCGGCCTCCCAAAGTGGGCCTATTTCACCCCATTTGATAGCCATTTGCGCTTTAAAGTTGCCTCTCTTCCGGGAGACGTAGCTCCGCCTCCTTACATCCGATCGACCCGATTCCAGTTTCCTTGAAAAGTAGAGATCGAGACCTTTCCAACGAGGGATCAATCAACCCTGTAGCCCCAAAGGCCCCGGCGTGGCGGGTAGGTGCGCGCCGGTACTGTCTGCTCCGGTAATATGCGCCCAATCGAAAATCCGAGAGAAGCGTTTTAAAGCCAGAGATCTGCCCTTTCAAAATATACCAGAATTGTGCTTCTCGGACCTGATTTGGAGGAGCTGCGGCCTCCCAAAGTGGGCCTATTTCACCCCATTTGATAGCCATTTGCGCTTTAAAGTTGCCTCTTTTCCAGGAGACGTAGCTCCGCCTCCTTACATCTGATCGACCCGATTCCAGTTTCCTTGAAAAGTAGAGATCGAGACCTTTCCAACGAGGGGTCGATCAACACTGTAGCCCCAAAGGCCCCGGCGTGGCGGGTAGGTGCGCGCCGGTACTATCTGCTCCGGTAATATGCGCCCAATCGAAAATCCGAGAGAAGCGTTTTAAAGCCAGAGATCCGCCCTTTCAAAATATACCAGAATTGTGCTTCTCGGACCTGATTTGGAGGAGCTGCGGCCTCCCAAAGTGGGCCTATTTCACCCCATTTGATAGCCATTTGCGCTTTAAAGTTGCCTCTCTTCTGGGAGACGTAGCTCCGCCTCCTTACATCCGATTGACCTGATTCCGGTTTCGTTGAAAAGTAAAGATCGAGACCTTTCCAACGAGGGGTCGAACAACCCTGTAGCCCCAAAGGCCCCGGCGTGAGGGGTAAGTGCGCGCCGGTACTGTCTGCTCCGGTAATATGTGCCCAATCGAAAATCCGAGAGAAGCGTTTTAAAGCCAGAGATCCGCCCTTTCAAAATATACCAGAATTGTGCTTCTCGGACCTGATTTGGAGGAGATGCGGCCAACCAAAGTGGGCCTATTTCACCCCATTTGATAGCCATTTGCGCTTTAAAGTTGCCTCTCTTCCGGGAGACGTAGCTCCGCCTCCTTACAACCGATCGACCCGATTCCGGTTTCCTTGAAAAGTAGAGATCGAGACCTTTCCAACGAGGGGTCGATCAACCCTGTATCCCCAAAGGCCCCGGCGTGGCGGGTAGGTGCGCGCCGGTACTGTCTGCTCCGGTAATATGCGCCCAATCGAAAATCCGAGAGAAGCGTTTTAAAGCCAGAGATCCGCCCTTTCAAAATATACCAGAATTGTGCTTCTCGGACCTGATTTGGAGGAGCTGCGGCCTCCCAAAGTGGGCCTATTTCATGCCATTTGCGCTTTAAAGTTGCCTCTCTTCCGGGAGACGTAGCTCCGCCTCCTTACATCCGATCGACCCGATTCCAGTTTCCTTGAAAAATAGAGATCGAGACCTTTCCAACGAGGGGTCGATCAACCCTGTATCCCCAAAGGTCCCGGCGTGGCGGGTAGGTGCGCGCCGGTACTGTATGCTCCGGTAATATGCGCCCAATCGAAAATCCGAGAGAAGCGTTTTAAAGCCAGAGATCCGCCCTTTCAAAATATACCAGAATTGTGCTTCTCGGACCTGATTTGGAGGAGCTGCGGCCTCCCAAAGTGGGCCTATTTCACCCCATTTGATAGCCATTTGCGCTTTAAAGTTGCCTCTCTTCCGGGAGACGTAGCTCCGACTCCTTACATCTGATCGACCCGATTCCAGTTTCCTTGAAAAGTAGAGATCGAGACCTTTCCAACGACGGGTTGATCAACCCTGTAGCCCCAAAGGCCCCGGCGTGGCGGGTAGGTGCGCGCCGGTACTGTCTGCTCCGGTAATATGCGCCCAATCGAAAATCCGAGAGAAGCGTTTTAAAGCCAGAGATCCGCCCTTTCAAAATATACCAGAATTGTGCTTCTCGGACCTGATTTGGAGGAGCTGCGGCCTCCCAAAGTGGGCCTATTTCACGTCATTTGCACATTAAAGTTGCCTCTATTCCGGGAAACGTAGCTCCGCCTTCTTACATCCGATCGACCCGATTCCAGTTTCTTTGAAAAATAGAGATCGAGACCTTTCCAACGAGGGGTCGATCAACCCTGTAGCCCCAAAGGCCCCGGCGTGGCGGGTAGGTGCGCGCCGGTACTGTCTGCTCTGGTAATATGCGCCCAATCGAAAATCTGAGAGAAGCGTTTTAAAGCCAGAGATCCGCCCTTTCAAAATATACCAGAATTGTGCTTCTCGGACCTGATTTGGAGGAGCTGCGGCCTCCCAAATTGGGCCTATTTCACCCCATTTGATAGCCATTTGCGCTTTAAAGTTGCCTCTCTTCCGGGAGACGTAGCTCCGCCTCCTTACATCCGATCGACCCGATTCCAGTTTCCTTGAAAAGTAGAGATCGAGACCTTACCAACGAGGGATCGATCAACCCTGTAGCCCCAAAGGCCCCGGCGTGGCGGGTAGGTGCGCGCCGGTACTGTCTGCTCCGGTAATATGCGCCCAATCGAAAATCCGAGAGAAGCGTTTTAAAGCCAGAGATCCGCCCTTTCAAAATATACCAGAATTGTGCTTCTCGGACCTGATTTGGAGGAGCTGCGGCCTCCCAAAGTGGGCCTATTTCACCCCATTTGATAGCCATTTGCGCTTTAAAGTTGCTTCTCTTCCGGGAGACGTAGCTCCGCCTCCTTACATCCGATCGACCGGATTCCAGTTTCCTTGAAAAGTAGAGATCGAGACCTTTCCAACGAGGGGTCGATCAACCCTGTAGCCCCAAAGGCCCCGGCGTGGCGGGTAGGTGCGCGCCGGTACTGTCTGCTCCGGTAATATGCGCCCAATCGAAAATCCGAGAGAAGCGTTTTAAAGCCAGAAATCCGCCCTTTCAAAATATGCCAGAATTGTGCTTCTCGGACCTGATTTGGAGGAGCTGCGGCCTCCCAAAGTGGGCCTATTTCACGCCATTTGCGCTTTAAAGTTGCCTCTATTCCGGGAAACGTAGCTCCGCCTCCTTACATCCGATCGACCCGATTCCAGTTTCCTTGAAAAATAGAGATTGAGACCTTTCCAACGAGGGGTCGATCAACCCTGTAGCCCCAAAGGCCCCGGCGTGGCGGGTAGGTGCGCGCCGGTACTGTCTGCTCCGGTAATATGCGCCCAATCGAAAATCTGAGAGAAGCGTTTTAAAGCCAGAGATCCGCCCTTTCAAAATATACCAGAATTGTGCTTCTCGGACCTGATTTGGAGGCGCTGCGGCCTCCCAAAATGGGCCTATTTCACCCCATTTGATAGCTATTTGCGTTTTAAAGTTGCCTCTCTTTCGGGAGACGTAGCTCCGCCTCCTTACATCCGATCGACAGAATTCCGGTTTCCTTGAAAAGTAGAGATCGAGACCTTTCCAATAAGGGGTCGATCAACCCTGTATCCCCAAAGGTCCCGGCGTGGCGGGTAGGTGCGCGCCGGTACTGTCTGCTCCGGTAATATGCTCCCAATCGAAAATCCGAGAGAAGCGTTTTAAAGCCAGAGATCCGCCCTTTCAAAATATACCAGAATTGTGCTTCTCGGACCTGATTTGGAGGAGCTGCGGCCTCCCAAAGTGGGCCTATTTCACCCCATTTGATAGCCATTTGCGCTTTAAAGTTGCTTCTCTTCCGGGAGACGTAGCTCCGCCTCCTTACATCCGATCGACCGGATTCCAGTTTCCTTGAAAAGTAGAGATCGAGACCTTTCCAACGAGGGGTCGATCAACCCTGTAGCCCCAAAGGCCCCGGCGTGGCGGGTAGGTGCGCGCCGGTACTGTCTGCTCCGGTAATATGCGCCCAATCGAAAATCCGAGAGAAGCGTTTTAAAGCCAGAAATCCGCCCTTTCAAAATATGCCAGAATTGTGCTTCTCGGACCTGATTTGGAGGAGCTGCGGCCTCCCAAAGTGGGCCTATTTCACGCCATTTGCGCTTTAAAGTTGCCTCTATTCCGGGAAACGTAGCTCCGCCTCCTTACATCCGATCGACCCGATTCCAGTTTCCTTGAAAAATAGAGATTGAGACCTTTCCAACGAGGGGTCGATCAACCCTGTAGCCCCAAAGGCCCCGGCGTGGCGGGTAGGTGCGCGCCGGTACTGTCTGCTCCGGTAATATGCGCCCAATCGAAAATCTGAGAGAAGCGTTTTAAAGCCAGAGATCCGCCCTTTCAAAATATACCAGAATTGTGCTTCTCGGACCTGATTTGGAGGCGCTGCGGCCTCCCAAAATGGGCCTATTTCACCCCATTTGATAGCTATTTGCGTTTTAAAGTTGCCTCTCTTTCGGGAGACGTAGCTCCGCCTCCTTACATCCGATCGACAGGATTCCGGTTTCCTTGAAAAGTAGAGATCGAGACCTTTCCAATAAGGGGTCGATCAACCCTGTATCCCCAAAGGTCCCGGCGTGGCGGGTAGATGCGCGCCGGTACTGTCTGCTCCGGTAATATGCGCCCAATCGAAAATCCGAGAGAAGCGTTTTAAAGCCAGAGATCCGCCCTTTCAAAATATACCAGAATTGTGCTTCTCGGACCTGATTTGGAGGAGCTGCGGCCTCCCAAAGTGGGCCTATTTCACGCCATTTGCGCTTTAAAGTTGCCTCTATTCCGGGAAACGTAGCTCCGCCTCCTTACATCCGATCGACCCGATTCCAGTTTCCTTGAAAAATAGAGATCGAGACCTTTCCAACGAGGGGTCGATCAACCCTGTAGCCCCAAAGGCCCCGGCGTGGCGGGTAGGTGCGCGCCGGTACTGTCTGCTCCGGTAATATGCGCCCAATCGAAAATCCGAGAGAAGCGTTTTAAAGCCAGAGATCCGCCCTTTCAAAATACACCAGAATAGTGCTTCTCGGACCTGATTTGGAGGAGCTGCGTCCTCCCAAAGTGGGCCTATTTCACCCCATTTGATAGCCATTTGCGCTTTAAAGTTGCCTCTCTTCCGGGAGACGTAGCTCCGCCTCCTTACATCCGATCGACCTGATTCCGGTTTCTTTGAAAAGTAGAGATCGAGACCTTTCCAACGAGGGGTCGATCAACCCTGTAGCCCCAAAGGCCCCGACGTGGCGGCTAGGTGCGCGCCGGTACTGTCTGCTCCGGTAATATGCGCCCAATCGAAAATCCGAGAGAAGCGTTTTAAAGCCAGAGATCCGCCCTTTCAAAATATACCAGAATTGTGCTTCTCGGACCTGATTTGGAGGAGCTGCGGCCTCCCAAATTGGGCCTATTTCACCCCATTTGATAGCCATTTGCGCTTTAAAGTTGCCTCTCTTCCGGGAGACGTAGCTCCGCCTCCTTACATCCGATCGACCCGATTCCAGTTTCCTTGAAAAGTAGAGATCGAGACCTTTCCAACGAGGGGTCAAACAACCCTGTAGCCCCAAAGGCCCCGGCGTGGCGGGTAGGTGCGCGCCGGTACTGTCTGCTCCGGTAATATGCGCCCAATCGAAAATCCGAGAGAAGCGTTTTAAAGCCAGAGATCTGCCCTTTCAAAATATACCAGAATTGTGCTTCTCGGACCTGATTTGGAGGAGCTGCGGCCTCCCAAAGTGGGCCTATTTCACCCCATTTGATAGCCATTTGCGCTTTAAAGTTGCCTCTCTTCCAGGAGACGTAGCTCCGCCTCCTTACATCTGATCGACCCGATTCCAGTTTCCTTCAAAAGTAGAGATCGAGACCTTTCCAACGAGGGGTCGATCAACACTGTAGCCCCAAAGGCCCCGGCGTGGCGGGTAGGTGCGCGCCGGTACTATCTGCTCCGGTAATATGGGCCCAATCGAAAATTCGAGAGAAGCGTTTTAAAGCCAGAGATCCGCCCTTTCAAAATATACCAGAATTGTGCTTCTCGGACCTGATTTGGAGGAGCTGCGGCCTCCCAAAGTGGGCCTATTTCACCCCATTTGATAGCCATTTGCGCTTTAAAGTTGCCTCTCTTCCAGGAGACGTAGCTCCGCCTCCTTACATCTGATCGACCCGATTCCAGTTTCCTTCAAAAGTAGAGATCGAGACCTTTCCAACGAGGGGTCGATCAACACTGTAGCCCCAAAGGCCCCGGCGTGGCGGGTAGGTGCGCGCCGGTACTATCTGCTCCGGTAATATGGGCCCAATCGAAAATTCGAGAGAAGCGTTTTAAAGCCAGAGATCCGCCCTTTCAAAATATACCAGAATTGTGCTTCTCGGACCTGATTTGGAGGAGCTGCGGCCTCCCAAAGTGGGCCTATTTCACCCCATTTGATAGCCATTTGCGCTTTAAAGTTGCCTCTCTTCCGGGACACATAGCTCCGCCTCCTTACATCCGATCGACCCGATTCCGGTTTCCTTGAAAAGTAGAGATCGAGACCTTTCCAACGAGGGGTCGATCAACACTGTAGCCCCAAAGGCCCCGGCGTGGCGGGTAGGTGCGCGCCGGTTCTATCTGCTCCGGTAATATGGGCCCAATCGAAAATTCGAGAGAAGCGTTTTAAAGCCAGAGATCCGCCCTTTCAAAATATACCAGAATTGTGCTTCTCGGACCTGATTTGGAGGAGCTGCGGCCTCCCAAAGTGGGCCTATTTCACCCCATTTGATAGCCATTTGCGCTTTAAAGTTGCCTCTCTTCCGGGACACATAGCTCCGCCTCCTTACATCCGATCGACCCGATTCCGGTTTCCTTGAAAAGTAGAGATCGAGACCTTTCCAACGAGGGGTAGATCAACCCTGTAGCCCCAAAGGCCCCGGCGTGGCGGGTAGGTGCGCGCCGGTACTGTCTGCTCCGGTAATATGCGCCCAATCGAAAATCCGAGAGAAGCGTTTTAAAGCCAGAGATCCGCCCTTTCAAAATATACCAGAATTGTGCTTCTCGGACCTGATTTGGAGGAGCTGCGGCCTCCCAAAGTGGGCCTATTTCACCCCATTTGATAGCCATTTGCGCTTTAAAGTTGCCTCTCTTCCGGGAGACGTAGCTCCGCCTCCTTACATTCGATCGACCCGATTCCGGTTTCCTTGAAAAGTAGAGATCGAGACCTTTCCAACGAGGGATCAATCAACCCTGTAGCCCCAAAGGCCCCGGCGTGGCGGGTAGGTGCGCGCCGGTACTGTCTGCTCCGGTAATATGCGCCCAATCGAAAATCCGAGAGAAGCATTTTAAAGCCAGAGATCTGCCCTTTCAAAATATACCAGAATTGTGCTTCTCGGACCTGATTTGGAGGAGCTGCGGCCTCCCAAAGTGGGCCTATTTCACCCCATTTGATAGCCATTTGCGCTTTAAAGTTGCCTCTCTTCCAGGAGACGTAGCTCCGCCTCCTTACATCTGATCGACCCGATTCCAGTTTCCTTGAAAAGTAGAGATCGAGACCTTTCCAACGAGGGGTCGATCAACACTGTAGCCCCAAAGGCCCCGGCGTGGCGGGTAGGTGCGCGCAGGTACTATCTGCTCCGGTAATATGCGCCCAATCGAAAATCCGAGAGAAGCGTTTTAAAGCCAGAGATCCGCCCTTTCAAAATATACCAGAATTGTGCTTCTCGGACCTGATTTGGAGGAGCTGCGGCCTCCCAAAGTGGGCCTATTTCACCCCATTTGATAGCCATTTGCGCTTTAAAGTTGCCTCTCTTCTGGGAGACGTAGCTCCGCCTCCTTACATCCGATTGACCTGATTCCGGTTTCGTTGAAAAGTAAAGATCGAGACCTTTCCAACGAGAAGTCGATCAACCCTGTAGCCCCAAAGGCCCCGGCGTGAGGGGTAAGTGCGCGCCGGTACTGTCTGCTCCGGTAATATGTGCCCAATCGAAAATCCGAGAGAAGCGTTTTAAAGCCAGAGATCCGCCCTTTCAAAATATACCAGAATTGTGCTTCTCGGACCTGATTTGGAGGAGATGCGGCCAACCAAAGTGGGCCTATTTCACCCCATTTGATAGCCATTTGCGCTTTAAAGTTGCCTCTCTTCCGGGAGACGTAGCTCCGCCTCCTTACAACCGATCGACCCGATTCCGGTTTCCTTGAAAAGTAGAGATCGAGACCTTTCCAACGAGGGGTCGATCAACCCTGTATCCCCAAAGGCCCCGGCGTGGCGGGTAGGTGCGCGCCGGTACTGTCTGCTCCGGTAATATGCGCCCAATCGAAAATCCGAGAGAAGCGTTTTAAAGCCAGAGATCCGCCCTTTCAAAATATACCAGAATTGTGCTTCTCGGACCTGATTTGGAGGAGCTGCGGCCTCCCAAAGTGGGCCTATTTCACCCCATTTGATAGCCATTTGCGCTTTAAAGTTGCCTCTCTTCCGGGAGACGTAGCTCCGACTCCTTACATCTGATCGACCCGATTCCAGTTTCCTTGAAAAGTAGAGATCGAGACCTTTCCAACGACGGGTTGATCAACCCTGTAGCCCCAAAGGCCCCGGCGTGGCGGGTAGGTGCGCGCCGGTACTGTCTGCTCCGGTAATATGCGCCCAATCGAAAATCCGAGAGAAGCGTTTTAAAGCCAGAGATCCGCCCTTTCAAAATATACCAGAATTGTGCTTCTCGGACCTGATTTGGAGGAGCTGCGGCCTCCCAAAGTGGGCCTATTTCACCCCATTTGATAGCCATTTGCGCTTTAAAGTTGCCTCTCTTCCGGGAGACGTAGCTCCGCCTCCTTACATCCGATCGACCTGATTCCGGTTTCTTTGAAAAGTAGAGATCGAGACCTTTCCAACGAGGGGTCGATCAACCCTGTAGCCCCAAAGGCCCCGGCGTGGCGGGTAGGTGCGCGCCAGTACTGTCTGCTCCGGTAATATGCGCCCAATCGAAAATCCGAGAGAAGCGTTTTAAAGCCAGAGATCCGCCCTTTCAAAATATACCAGAATTGTGCTTCTCGGACCTGATTTGGAGGAGCTGCGGCCTCCCAAAGTGGGCCTATTTCACCCCATTTGATAGCCATTTGCGCTTTAAAGTTGCCTCTCTTCCGGGAGACGTAGCTCCGCCTCCTTACATCCGATCGACCTGATTCCGGTTTCTTTGAAAAGTAGAGATCGAGACCTTTCCAACGAGGGGTCGATCAACCCTGTAGCCCCAAAGGCCCCGACGTGGCGGGTAGGTGCGCGCCGGTACTGTCTGCTCCGGTAATATGCGCCCAATCGAAAATCCGAGAGAAGCGTTTTCAAGCCAGAGATCCGCCCTTTCAAAATATACCAGAATTGTGCTTCTCGGACCTGATTTGGAGGAGCTGCGGCCTCCCAAATTGGGCCTATTTCACCCCATTTGATAGCCATTTGCGCTTTAAAGTTGCCTCTCTTCCGGGAGACGTAGCTCCGCCTCCTTACAGCCGATCGACCCGATTCCAGTTTCCTTGAAAAGTAGAGATCGAGACCTTTCCAACGACGGGTCGATCAACCCTGTAGCCCCAAAGGCCCCGGCGTGGCGGGTAGGTGCGCGCCGGTACTGTCTGCTCCTTTAATATGCGCCCAATCGAAAATCCGAGAGAAGCGTTTTAAAGCCAGAGATCCGCCCTTTCAAAATATACCAGAATTGTGCTTCTCGGACCTGATTTGGAGGAGCTGCGGCCTCCCAAATTGGGCCTATTTCACCCCATTTGATAGCCATTTGCGCTTTAAAGTTGCCTCTCTTCCGGGAGACGTAGCTCCGCCTCCTTACATCCGATCGACCCGATTCCAGTTTCCTTGAAAAGTAGAGATCGAGACCTTTCCAACGAGGGGTCGATCAACCCTGTAGCCCCAAAGGCCCCGGCGTGGCGGGTAGGTGCGCGCCGGTACTGTCTGCTCCGGTAATATGCGCCCAATCGAAAATCCGAGAGAAGCGTTTTAAAGCCAGAGATCCGCCCTTTCAAAATATACCAGAATTGTGCTTCTCGGACCTGATTTGGAGGAGCTGCGTCCTCCCAAAGTGGGCCTATTTCACCCCATTTGATAGCCATTTGCGCTTTAAAGTTGCCTCTCTTCCGGGAGACGTAGCTCCGCCTCCTTACATCCGATCGACCTGATTCCGGTTTCTTGAAAAGTAGAGATCGAGACCTTTCCAACGAGGGGTCGATCAACCCTGTAGCCCCAAAGGCCCCGACGTGGCGGGTAGGTGCGCGCCGGTACTGTCTGCTCCGGTAATATGCGCCCAATCGAAAATCCGAGAGAAGCGTTTTAAAGCCAGAGATCCGCCCTTTCAAAATATACCAGAATTGTGCTTCTCGGACCTGATTTGGAGGAGCTGCGGCCTCCCAAATTGGGCCTATTTCACCCCATTTGATAGTCATTTGCGCTTTAAAGTTGCCTCTCTTCCGGGAGACGTAGCTCCGCCTCCTTACAGCCGATCGACCCGATTCCAGTTTCCTTGAAAAGTAGAGATCGAGACCTTTCCAACGACGGGTCGATCAACCCTGTAGCCCCAAAGGCCCCGGCGTGGCGGGTAGGTGCGCGCTGGTACTGTCTGCTCCTTTAATATGCGCCCAATCGAAAATCCGAGAGAAGCGTTTTAAAGCCAGAGATCCGCCCTTTCAAAATATACCAGAATTGTGCTTCTCGGACCTGATTTGGAGGAGCTGCGGCCTCCCAAATTGGGCCTATTTCACCCCCATTTGATAGCCATTTGCCGCTTTAAAGTTGCCTCTCTTCCGGGAGACGTAGCTCCGCCTCCTTACATCCGATCGACCCGATTCCAGTTTCCTTGAAAAGTAGAGATCGAGACCTTTCCAACGAGGGGTCAAACAACCCTGTAGCCCCAAAGGCCCCGGCGTGGCGGGTAGGTGCGCGCCGGTACTGTCTGCTCCGGTAATATGCGCCCAATCGAAAATCCGAGAGAAGCGTTTTAAAGCCAGAGATCTGCCCTTTCAAAATATACCAGAATTGTGCTTCTTCGACCTGATTTGGAGGAGCTGCGGCCTCCCAAAATTGGGCCTATTTCACCCCATTTGATAGCCATTTGCGCTTTAAAGTTGCCTCTCTTCCAGGAGACGTAGCTCCGCCTCCTTACATCTGATCGACCCGATTCCGGTTTCCTTGAAAAGTAGAGATCGAGACCTTTCCAACGAGGGGTAGATCAACCTGTAGCCCCAAAGGCCCCGGCGTGGCGGGTAGGTGCGCGCCGGTACTGTCTGCTCCGGTAATATGCGCCCAATCGAAAATCCGAGAGAAGCGTTTTAAAGCCAGAGATCCGCCCTTTCAAAATATACCAGAATTGTGCTTCTCGGACCTGATTTGGAGGAGCTGCGGCCTCCCAAAGTGGGCCTATTTCACCCCATTTGATAGCCATTTGCGCTTTAAAGTTGCCTCTCTTCCGGGAGACGTAGCTCCGCCTCCTTACATCCGATCGACCCGATTCCGGTTTCCTTGAAAAGTAGAGATCGAGACCTTTCCAACGAGGGATCAATCAACCCTGTAGCCCCAAAGGCCCCGGCGTGGCGGGTAGGTGCGCGCCGGTACTGTCTGCTCCGGTAATATGCGCCCAATCGAAAATCCGAGAGAAGCGTTTTAAAGCCAGAGATCTGCCCTTTCAAAATATACCAGAATTGTGCTTCTCGGACCTGATTTGGAGGAGCTGCGGCCTCCCAAAGTGGGCCTATTTCACCCCATTTGATAGCCATTTGCGCTTTAAAGTTGCCTCTCTTCCAGGAGACGTAGCTCCGCCTCCTTACATCTGATCGACCCGATTCCAGTTTCCTTGAAAAGTAGAGATCGAGACCTTTCCAACGAGGGGTCGATCAACACTGTAGCCCCAAAGGCCCCGGCGTGGCGGGTAGGTGCGCGCCGGTACTATCTGCTCCGGTAATATGCGCCCAATCGAAAATCCGAGAGAAGCGTTTTAAAGCCAGAGATCCGCCCTTTCAAAATATACCAGAATTGTGCTTCTCGGACCTGATTTGGAGGAGCTGCGGCCTCCCAAAGTGGGCCTATTTCACCCCATTTGATAGCCATTTGCGCTTTAAAGTTGCCTCTCTTCTGGGAGACGTAGCTCCGCCTCCTTACATCCGATTGACCTGATTCCGGTTTCGTTGAAAAGTAAAGATCGAGACCTTTCCAACGAGAAGTCGATCAACCCTGTAGCCCCAAAGGCCCCGGCGTGAGGGGTAAGTGCGCGCCGGTACTGTCTGCTCCGGTAATATGTGCCCAATCGAAAATCCGAGAGAAGCGTTTTAAAGCCAGAGATCCGCCCTTTCAAAATATACCAGAATTGTGCTTCTCGGACCTGATTTGGAGGAGATGCGGCCAACCAAAGTGGGCCTATTTCACCCCATTTGATAGCCATTTGCGCTTTAAAGTTGCCTCTCTTCCGGGAGACGTAGCTCCGCCTCCTTACAACCGATCGACCCGATTCCGGTTTCCTTGAAAAGTAGAGATCGAGACCTTTCCAACGAGGGGTCGATCAACCCTGTATCCCCAAAGGCCCCGGCGTGGCGGGTAGGTGCGCGCCGGTACTGTCTGCTCCGGTAATATGCGCCCAATCGAAAATCCGAGAGAAGCGTTTTAAAGCCAGAGATCCGCCCTTTCAAAATATACTAGAATTGTGCTTCTCGGACCTGATTTGGAGGAGCTGCGGCCTCCCAAAGTGGGCCTATTTCACCCCATTTGATAGCCATTTGCGCTTTAAAGTTGCCTCTCTTCCGGGAGACGTAGCTCCGACTCCTTACATCTGATCGACCCGATTCCAGTTTCCTTGAAAAGTAGAGATCGAGACCTTTCCAACGACGGGTTGATCAACCCTGTAGCCCCAAAGGCCCCGGCGTGGCGGGTAGGTGCGCGCCGGTACTGTCTGCTCCGGTAATATGCGCCCAATTGAAAATCCGAGAGAAGCGTTTTAAAGCCAGAGATCCGCCCTTTCAAAATATACCAGAATTGTGCTTCTCGGACCTGATTTGGAGGAGCTGCGGCCTCCCAAAGTGGGCCTATTTCACCCCATTTGATAGCCATTTGCGCTTTAAAGTTGCCTCTCTTCTGGGAGACGTAGCTCCGCCTCCTTACATCCGATTGACCTGATTCCGGTTTCGTTGAAAAGTAAAGATCGAGACCTTTCCAACGAGGGGTCGATCAACCCTGTAGCCCCAAAGGCCCCGGCGTGAGGGGTAAGTGCGCGCCGGTACTGTCTGCTCCGGTAATATGTGCCCAATCGAAAATCCGAGAGAAGCGTTTTAAAGCCAGAGATCCGCCCTTTCAAAATATACCAGAATTGTGCTTCTCGGACCTGATTTGGAGGAGATGCGGCCAACCAAAGTGGGCCTATTTCACCCCATTTGATAGCCATTTGCGCTTTAAAGTTGCCTCTCTTCCGGGAGACGTAGCTCCGCCTCCTTACAACCGATCGACCCGATTCCGGTTTCCTTGAAAAGTAGAGATCGAGACCTTTCCAACGAGGGGTCGATCAACCCTGTATCCCCAAAGGCCCCGGCGTGGCGGGTAGGTGCGCGCCGGTACTGTCTGCTCCGGTAATATGCGCCCAATCGAAAATCCGAGAGAAGCGTTTTAAAGCCAGAGATCCGCCCTTTCAAAATATACCAGAATTGTGCTTCTCGGACCTGATTTGGAGGAGCTGCGGCCTCCCAAAGTGGGCCTATTTCATGCCATTTGCGCTTTAAAGTTGCCTCTCTTCCGGGAGACGTAGCTCCGCCTCCTTACATCCGATCGACCCGATTCCAGTATCCTTGAAAAATAGAGATCGAGACCTTTCCAACGAGGGGTCGATCAACCCTGTATCCCCAAAGGTCCCGGCGTGGCGGGTAGGTGCGCGCCGGTACTGTATGCTCCGGTAATATGCGCCCAATCGAAAATCCGAGAGAAGCGTTTTAAAGCCAGAGATCCGCCCTTTCAAAATATACCAGAATTGTGCTTCTCGGACCTGATTTGGAGGAGCTGCGGCCTCCCAAAGTGGGCCTATTTCACCCCATTTGATAGCCATTTGCGCTTTAAAGTTGCCTCTCTTCCGGGAGACGTAGCTCCGACTCCTTACATCTGATCGACCCGATTCCAGTTTCCTTGAAAAGTAGAGATCGAGACCTTTCCAACGACGGGTTGATCAACCCTGTAGCCCCAAAGGCCCCGGCGTGGCGGGTAGGTGCGCGCCGGTACTGTCTGCTCCGGTAATATGCGCCCAATCGAAAATCCGAGAGAAGCGTTTTAAAGCCAGAGATCCGCCCTTTCAAAATATACCAGAATTGTGCTTCTCGGACCTGATTTGGAGGAGCTGCGGCCTCCCAAAGTGGGCCTATTTCACCCCATTTGATAGCCATTTGCGCTTTAAAGTTGCCTCTCTTCCGGGAGACGTAGCTCCGCCTCCTTACATCCGATCGACCTGATTCCGGTTTCTTTGAAAAGTAGAGATCGAGACCTTTCCAACGAGGGGTCGATCAACCCTGTAGCCCCAAAGGCCCCGGCGTGGCGGGTAGGTGCGCGCCAGTACTGTCTGCTCCGGTAATATGCGCCCAATCGAAAATCCGAGAGAAGCGTTTTAAAGCCAGAGATCCACCCTTTCAAAATATACCAGAATTGTGCTTCTCGGACCTGATTTGGAGGAGCTGCGTCCTCCCAAAGTGGGCCTATTTCACCCCATTTGATAGCCATTTGCGCTTTAAAGTTGCCTCTCTTCCGGGAGACGTAGCTCCGCCTCCTTACATCCGATCGACCTGATTCCGGTTTCTTTGAAAAGTAGAGATCGAGACCTTTCCAACGAGGGGTCGATCAACCCTGTAGCCCCAAAGGCCCCGACGTGGCGGGTAGGTGCGCGCCGGTACTGTCTGCTCCGGTAATATGCGCCCAATCGAAAATCCGAGAGAAGCGTTTTCAAGCCAGAGATCCGCCCTTTCAAAATATACCAGAATTGTGCTTCTCGGACCTGATTTGGAGGAGCTGCGGCCTCCCAAATTGGGCCTATTTCACCCCATTTGATAGCCATTTGCGCTTTAAAGTTGCCTCTCTTCCGGGAGACGTAGCTCCGCCTCCTTACAGCCGATCGACCCGATTCCAGTTTCCTTGAAAAGTAGAGATCGAGACCTTTCCAACGACGGGTCGATCAACCCTGTAGCCCCAAAGGCCCCGGCGTGGCGGGTAGGTGCGCGCCGGTACTGTCTGCTCCTTTAATATGCGCCCAATCGAAAATCCGAGAGAAGCGTTTTAAAGCCAGAGATCCGCCCTTTCAAAATATACCAGAATTGTGCTTCTCGGACCTGATTTGGAGGAGCTGCGGCCTCCCAAATTGGGCCTATTTCACCCCATTTGATAGCCATTTGCGCTTTAAAGTTGCCTCTCTTCCGGGAGACGTAGCTCCGCCTCCTTACATCCGATCGACCCGATTCCAGTTTCCTTGAAAAGTAGAGATCGAGACCTTTCCAACGAGGGGTCGATCAACCCTGTAGCCCCAAAGGCCCCGGCGTGGCGGGTAGGTGCGCGCCGGTACTGTCTGCTCCGGTAATATGCGCCCAATCGAAAATCCGAGAGAAGCGTTTTAAAGCCAGAGATCCGCCCTTTCAAAATATACCAGAATTGTGCTTCTCGGACCTGATTTGGAGGAGCTGCGTCCTCCCAAAGTGGGCCTATTTCACCCCATTTGATAGCCATTTGCGCTTTAAAGTTGCCTCTCTTCCGGGAGACGTAGCTCCGCCTCCTTACATCCGATCGACCTGATTCCGGTTTCTTTGAAAAGTAGAGATCGAGACCTTTCCAACGAGGGGTCGATCAACCCTGTAGCCCCAAAGGCCCCGACGTGGCGGGTAGGTGCGCGCCGGTACTGTCTGCTCCGGTAATATGCGCCCAATCGAAAATCCGAGAGAAGCGTTTTAAAGCCAGAGATCCGCCCTTTCAAAATATACCAGAATTGTGCTTCTCGGACCTGATTTGGAGGAGCTGCGGCCTCCCAAATTGGGCCTATTTCACCCCATTTGATAGTCATTTGCGCTTTAAAGTTGCCTCTCTTCCGGGAGACGTAGCTCCGCCTCCTTACAGCCGATCGACCCGATTCCAGTTTCCTTGAAAAGTAGAGATCGAGACCTTTCCAACGACGGGTCGATCAACCCTGTAGCCCCAAAGGCCCCGGCGTGGCGGGTAGGTGCGCGCCGGTACTGTCTGCTCCTTTAATATGCGCCCAATCGAAAATCCGAGAGAAGCGTTTTAAAGCCAGAGATCCGCCCTTTCAAAATATACCAGAATTGTGCTTCTCGGACCTGATTTGGAGGAGCTGCGGCCTCCCAAATTGGGCCTATTTCACCCCATTTGATAGCCATTTGCGCTTTAAAGTTGCCTCTCTTCCGGGAGACGTAGCTCCGCCTCCTTACATCCGATCGACCCGATTCCAGTTTCCTTGAAAAGTAGAGATCGAGACCTTTCCAACGAGGGGTCAAACAACCCTGTAGCCCCAAAGGCCCCGGCGTGGCGGGTAGGTGCGCGCCGGTACTGTCTGCTCCGGTAATATGCGCCCAATCGAAAATCCGAGAGAAGCGTTTTAAAGCCAGAGATCTGCCCTTTCAAAATATACCAGAATTGTGCTTCTCGGACCTGATTTGGAGGAGCTGCGGCCTCCCAAATTGGGCCTATTTCACCCCATTTGATAGCCATTTGCGCTTTAAAGTTGCCTCTCTTCCAGGAGACGTAGCTCCGCCTCCTTACATCTGATCGACCCGATTCCAGTTTCCTTCAAAAGTAGAGATCGAGACCTTTCCAACGAGGGGTCGATCAACACTGTAGCCCCAAAGGCCCCGGCGTGGCGGGTAGGTGCGCGCCGGTACTATCTGCTCCGGTAATATGGGCCCAATCGAAAATTCGAGAGAAGCGTTTTAAAGCCAGAGATCCGCCCTTTCAAAATATACCAGAATTGTGCTTCTCGGACCTGATTTGGAGGAGCTGCGGCCTCCCAAAGTGGGCCTATTTCACCCCATTTGATAGCCATTTGCGCTTTAAAGTTGCCTCTCTTCCGGGACACATAGCTCCGCCTCCTTACATCCGATCGACCCGATTCCGGTTTCCTTGAAAAGTAGAGATCGAGACCTTTCCAACGAGGGGTAGATCAACCCTGTAGCCCCAAAGGCCCCGGCGTGGCGGGTAGGTGCGCGCCGGTACTGTCTGCTCCGGTAATATGCGCCCAATCGAAAATCCGAGAGAAGCGTTTTAAAGCCAGAGATCCGCCCTTTCAAAATATACCAGAATTGTGCTTCTCGGACCTGATTTGGAGGAGCTGCGGCCTCCCAAAGTGGGCCTATTTCACCCCATTTGATAGCCATTTGCGCTTTAAAGTTGCCTCTCTTCCGGGAGACGTAGCTCCGCCTCCTTACATCCGATCGACCCGATTCCGGTTTCCTTGAAAAGTAGAGATCGAGACCTTTCCAACGAGGGATCTATCAACCCTGTAGCCCCAAAGGCCCCGGCGTGGCGGGTAGGTGCGCGCCGGTACTGTCTGCTCCGGTAATATGCGCCCAATCGAAAATCCGAGAGAAGCGTTTTAAAGCCAGAGATCTGCCCTTTCAAAATATACCAGAATTGTGCTTCTCGGACCTGATTTGGAGGAGCTGCGGCCTCCCAAAGTGGGCCTATTTCACCCCATTTGATAGCCATTTGCGCTTTAAAGTTGCCTCTCTTCCAGGAGACGTAGCTCCGCCTCCTTACATCTGATCGACCCGATTCCAGTTTCCTTGAAAAGTAGAGATCGAGACCTTTCCAACGAGGGGTCGATCAACACTGTAGCCCCAAAGGCCCCGGCGTGGCGGGTAGGTGCGCGCCGGTACTATCTGCTCCGGTAATATGCGCCCAATCGAAAATCCGAGAGAAGCGTTTTAAAGCCAGAGATCCGCCCTTTCAAAATATACCAGAATTGTGCTTCTCGGACCTGATTTGGAGGAGCTGCGGCCTCCCAAAGTGGGCCTATTTCACCCCATTTGATAGCCATTTGCGCTTTAAAGTTGCCTCTCTTCTGGGAGACGTAGCTCCGCCTCCTTACATCCGATTGACCTGATTCCGGTTTCGTTGAAAAGTAAAGATCGAGACCTTTCCAACGAGGGGTCGATCAACCCTGTAGCCCCAAAGGCCCCGGCGTGAGGGGTAAGTGCGCGCCGGTACTGTCTGCTCCGGTAATATGTGCCCAATCGAAAATCCGAGAGAAGCGTTTTAAAGCCAGAGATCCGCCCTTTCAAAATATACCAGAATTGTGCTTCTCGGACCTGATTTGGAGGAGCTGCGGCCTCCCAAAGTGGGCCTATTTCATGCCATTTGCGCTTTAAAGTTGCCTCTCTTCCGGGAGACGTAGCTCCGCCTCCTTACATCCGATCGACCCGATTCCAGTTTCCTTGAAAAATAGAGATCGAGACCTTTCCAACGAGGGGTCGATCAACCCTGTATCCCCAAAGGTCCCGGCGTGGCGGGTAGGTGCGCGCCGGTACTGTATGCTCCGGTAATATGCGCCCAATCGAAAATCCGAGAGAAGCGTTTTAAAGCCAGAGATCCGCCCTTTCAAAATATACCAGAATTGTGCTTCTCGGACCTGATTTGGAGGAGCTGCGGCCTCCCAAAGTGGGCCTATTTCACCCCATTTGATAGCCATTTGCGCTTTAAAGTTGCCTCTCTTCCGGGAGACGTAGCTCCGACTCCTTACATCTGATCGACCCGATTCCAGTTTCCTTGAAAAGTAGAGATCGAGACCTTTCCAACGACGGGTTGATCAACCCTGTAGCCCCAAAGGCCCCGGCGTGGCGGGTAGGTGCGCGCCGGTACTGTCTGCTCCGGTAATATGCGCCCAATCGAAAATCCGAGAGAAGCGTTTTAAAGCCAGAGATCCGCCCTTTCAAAATATACCAGAATTGTGCTTCTCGGACCTGATTTGGAGGAGCTGCGGCCTCCCAAAGTGGGCCTATTTCACGCCATTTGCGCATTAAAGTTGCCTCTATTCCGGGAAACGTAGCTCCGCCTCCTTACATCCGATCGACCCGATTCCAGTTTCTTTGAAAAATAGAGATCGAGACCTTTCCAACGAGGGGTCGATCAACCCTGTAGCCCCAAAGGCCCCGGCGTGGCGGGTAGGTGCGCGCCGGTACTGTCTGCTCTGGTAATATGCGCCCAATCGAAAATCTGAGAGAAGCGTTTTAAAGCCAGAGATCCGCCCTTTCAAAATATACCAGAATTGTGCTTCTCGGACCTGATTTGGAGGAGCTGCGGCCTCCCAAATTGGGCCTATTTCACCCCATTTGATAGCCATTTGCGCTTTAAAGTTGCCTCTCTTCCGGGAGACGTAGCTCCGCCTCCTTACATCCGATCGACCCGATTCCAGTTTCCTTGAAAAGTAGAGATCGAGACCTTACCAACGAGGGATCGATCAACCCTGTAGCCCCAAAGGCCCCGGCGTGGCGGGTAGGTGCGCGCCGGTACTGTCTGCTCCGGTAATATGCGCCCAATCGAAAATCCGAGAGAAGCGTTTTAAAGCCAGAGATCCGCCCTTTCAAAATATACCAGAATTGTGCTTCTCGGACCTGATTTGGAGGAGCTGCGGCCTCCCAAAGTGGGCCTATTTCACCCCATTTGATAGCCATTTGCGCTTTAAAGTTGCTTCTCTTCCGGGAGACGTAGCTCCGCCTCCTTACATCCGATCGACCGGATTCCAGTTTCCTTGAAAAGTAGAGATCGAGACCTTTCCAACGAGGGGTCGATCAACCCTGTAGCCCCAAAGGCCCCGGCGTGGCGGGTAGGTGCGCGCCGGTACTGTCTGCTCCGGTAATATGCGCCCAATCGAAAATCCGAGAGAAGCGTTTTAAAGCCAGAAATCCGCCCTTTCAAAATATGCCAGAATTGTGCTTCTCGGACCTGATTTGGAGGAGCTGCGGCCTCCCAAAGTGGGCCTATTTCACGCCATTTGCGCTTTAAAGTTGTCTCTATTCCGGGAAACGTAGCTCCGCCTCCTTACATCCGATCGACCCGATTCCAGTTTCCTTGAAAAATAGAGATTGAGACCTTTCCAACGAGGGGTCGATCAACCCTGTAGCCCCAAAGGCCCCGGCGTGGCGGGTAGGTGCGCGCCGGTACTGTCTGCTCCGGTAATATGCGCCCAATCGAAAATCTGAGAGAAGCGTTTTAAAGCCAGAGATCCGCCCTTTCAAAATATACCAGAATTGTGCTTCTCGGACCTGATTTGGAGGCGCTGCGGCCTCCCAAAATGGGCCTATTTCACCCCATTTGATAGCTATTTGCGTTTTAAAGTTGCCTCTCTTTCGGGAGACGTAGCTCCGCCTCCTTACATCCGATCGACAGGATTCCGGTTTCCTTGAAAAGTAGAGATCGAGACCTTTCCAATAAGGGGTCGATCAACCCTGTATCCCCAAAGGTCCCGGCGTGGCGGGTAGATGCGCGCCGGTACTGTCTGCTCCGGTAATATGCGCCCAATCGAAAATCCGAGAGAAGCGTTTTAAAGCCAGAGATCCGCCCTTTCAAAATATACCAGAATTGTGCTTCTCGGACCTGATTTGGAGGAGCTGCGGCCTCCCAAATTGGGCCTATTTCACCCCATTTGATAGCCATTTGCGCTTTAAAGTTGCCTCTATTCCGGGAGACGTAGCTCCGCCTCCTTACAGCCGATCGACCCGATTCCAGTTTCCTTGAAAAGTAGAGATCGAGACCTTTCCAACGACGGGTCGATCAACCCTGTAGCCCCAAAGGCCCCGGCGTGGCGGGTAGGTGCGCGCCGGTACTGTCTGCTCCTTTAATATGCGCCCAATCGAAAATCCGAGAGAAGCGTTTTAAAGCCAGAGATCCGCCCTTTCAAAATATACCAGAATTGTGCTTCTCGGACCTGATTTGGAGGAGCTGCGGCCTCCCAAATTGGGCCTATTTCACCCCATTTGATAGCCATTTGCGCTTTAAAGTTGCCTCTCTTCCGGGAGACGTAGCTCCGCCTCCTTACATCCGATCGACCCGATTCCAGTTTCCTTGAAAAGTAGAGATCGAGACCTTTCCAACGAGGGGTCAAACAACCCTGTAGCCCCAAAGGCCCCGGCGTGGCGGGTAGGTGCGCGCCGGTACTGTCTGCTCCGGTAATATGAGCCCAATCGAAAATCCGAGAGAAGCGTTTTAAAGCCAGAGATCTGCCCTTTCAAAATATACCAGAATTGTGCTTCTCGGACCTGATTTGGAGGAGCTGCGGCCTCCCAAAGTGGGCCTATTTCACCCCATTTGATAGCCATTTGCGCTTTAAAGTTGCCTCTCTTCCAGGAGACGTAGCTCCGCCTCCTTACATCTGATCGACCCGATTCCAGTTTCCTTCAAAAGTAGAGATCGAGACCTTTCCAACGAGGGGTCGATCAACACTGTAGCCCCAAAGGCCCCGGCGTGGCGGGTAGGTGCGCGCCGGTACTATCTGCTCCGGTAATATGGGCCCAATCGAAAATTCGAGAGAAGCGTTTTAAAGCCAGAGATCCGCCCTTTCAAAATATACCAGAATTGTGCTTCTCGGACCTGATTTGGAGGAGCTGCGGCCTCCCAAAGTGGGCCTATTTCACCCCATTTGATAGCCATTTGCGCTTTAAAGTTGCCTCTCTTCCGGGACACATAGCTCCGCCTCCTTACATCCGATCGACCCGATTCCGGTTTCCTTGAAAAGTAGAGATCGAGACCTTTCCAACGAGGGGTAGATCAACCCTGTAGCCCCAAAGGCCCCGGCGTGGCGGGTAGGTGCGCGCCGGTACTGTCTGCTCCGGTAATATGCGCCCAATCGAAAATCCGAGAGAAGCGTTTTAAAGTTAGAGATCCGCCCTTTCAAAATATACCAGAATTGTGCTTCTCGGACCTGATTTGGAGGAGCTGCGGCCTCCCAAAGTGGGCCTATTTCACCCCATTTGATAGCCATTTGCGCTTTAAAGTTGCCTCTCTTCCGGGAGATGTAGCTCCGCCTCCTTACATCCGATCGACCCGATTCCGGTTTCCTTGAAAAGTAGAGATCGAGACCTTTCCAACGAGGGATCAATCAACCCTGTAGCCCCAAAGGCCCCGGCGTGGCGGGTAGGTGCGCGCCGGTACTGTCTGCTCCGGTAATATGCGCCCAATCGAAAATCCGAGAGAAGCGTTTTAAAGCCAGAGATCTGCCCTTTCAAAATATACCAGAATTGTGCTTCTCGGACCTGATTTGGAGGAGCTGCGGCCTCCCAAAGTGGGCCTATTTCACCCCATTTGATAGCCATTTGCGCTTTAAAGTTGCCTCTCTTCCAGGAGACGTAGCTCCGCCTCCTTACATCTGATCGACCCGATTCCAGTTTCCTTGAAAAGTAGAGATCGAGACCTTTCCAACGAGGGGTCGATCAACACTGTAGCCCCAAAGGCCCCGGCGTGGCGGGTAGGTGCGCGCCGGTACTATCTGCTCCGGTAATATGCGCCCAATCGAAAATCCGAGAGAAGCGTTTTAAAGCCAGAGATCCGCCCTTTCAAAATATACCAGAATTGTGCTTCTCGGACCTGATTTGGAGGAGATGCGGCCAACCAAAGTGGGCCTTTTTCACCCCATTTGATAGCCATTTGCGCTTTAAAGTTGCCTCTCTTCCGGGAGACGTAGCTCCGCCTCCTTACAACCGATCGACCCGATTCCGGTTTCCTTGAAAAGTAGAGATCGAGACCTTTCCAACGAGGGGTCGATCAACCCTGTATCCCCAAAGGCCCCGGCGTGGCGGGTAGGTGCGCGCCGGTACTGTCTGCTCCGGTAATATGCGCCCAATCGAAAATCCGAGAGAAGCGTTTTAAAGCCAGAGATCCGCCCTTTCAAAATATACCAGAATTGTGCTTCTCGGACCTGATTTGGAGGAGCTGCGGCCTCCCAAAGTGGGCCTATTTCATGCCATTTGCGCTTTAAAGTTGCCTCTCTTCCGGGAGACGTAGCTCCGCCTCCTTACATCCGATCGACCCGATTCCAGTATCCTTGAAAAATAGAGATCGAGACCTTTCCAACGAGGGGTCGATCAACCCTGTATCCCCAAAGGTCCCGGCGTGGCGGGTAGGTGCGCGCCGGTACTGTATGCTCCGGTAATATGCGCCCAATCGAAAATCCGAGAGAAGCGTTTTAAAGCCAGAGATCCGCCCTTTCAAAATATACCAGAATTGTGCTTCTCGGACCTGATTTGGAGGAGCTGCGGCCTCTCAAAGTGGGCCTATTTCACCCCATTTGATAGCCATTTGCGCTTTAAAGTTGCCTCTCTTCCGGGAGACGTAGCTCCGACTCCTTACATCTGATCGACCCGATTCCAGTTTCCTTGAAAAGTAGAGATCGAGACCTTTCCAACGACGGGTTGATCAACCCTGTAGCCCCAAAGGCCCCGGCGTGGCGGGTAGGTGCGCGCCGGTACTGTCTGCTCCGGTAATATGCGCCCAATCGAAAATCCGAGAGAAGCGTTTTAAAGCCAGAGATCCGCCCTTTCAAAATATACCAGAATTGTGCTTCTCGGACCTGATTTGGAGGAGCTGCGGCCTCCCAAAGTGGGCCTATTTCATGCCATTTGCGCTTTAAAGTTGCCTCTCTTCCGGGAGACGTAGCTCCGCCTCCTTACATCCGATCGACCCGATTCCAGTATCCTTGAAAAATAGAGATCGAGACCTTTCCAACGAGGGGTCGATCAACCCTGTATCCCCAAAGGTCCCGGCGTGGCGGGTAGGTGCGCGCCGGTACTGTATGCTCCGGTAATATGCGCCCAATCGAAAATCCGAGAGAAGCGTTTTAAAGCCAGAGATCCGCCCTTTCAAAATATACCAGAATTGTGCTTCTCGGACCTGATTTGGAGGAGCTGCGGCCTCCCAAAGTGGGCCTATTTCACCCCATTTGATAGCCATTTGCGCTTTAAAGTTGCCTCTCTTCCGGGAGACGTAGCTCCGACTCCTTACATCTGATCGACCCGATTCCAGTTTCCTTGAAAAGTAGAGATCGAGACCTTTCCAACGACGGGTTGATCAACCCTGTAGCCCCAAAGGCCCCGGCGTGGCGGGTAGGTGCGCGCCGGTACTGTCTGCTCCGGTAATATGCGCCCAATCGAAAATCCGAGAGAAGCGTTTTAAAGCCAGAGATCCGCCCTTTCAAAATATACCAGAATTGTGCTTCTCGGACCTGATTTGGAGGAGCTGCGGCCTCCCAAAGTGGGCCTATTTCACCCCATTTGATAGCCATTTGCGCTTTAAAGTTGCCTCTCTTCCGGGAGACGTAGCTCCGCCTCCTTACATCCGATCGACCTGATTCCGGTTTCTTTGAAAAGTAGAGATCGAGACCTTTCCAACGAGGGGTCGATCAACCCTGTAGCCCCAAAGGCCCCGGCGTGGCGGGTAGGTGCGCGCCGGTACTGTCTGCTCCGGTAATATGCGCCCAATCGAAAATCCGAGAGAAGCGTTTTAAAGCCAGAGATCCGCCCTTTCAAAATATACCAGAATTGTGCTTCTCGGACCTGATTTGGAGGAGCTGCGTCCTCCCAAAGTGGGCCTATTTCACCCCATTTGATAGCCATTTGCGCTTTAAAGTTGCCTCTCTTCCGGGAGACGTAGCTCCGCCTCCTTACATCCGATCGACCTGATTCCGGTTTCTTTGAAAAGTAGAGATCGAGACCTTTCCAACGAGGGGTCGATCAACCCTGTAGCCCCAAAGGCCCCGACGTGGCGGGTAGGTGCGCGCCGGTACTGTCTGCTCCGGTAATATGCGCCCAATCGAAAATCCGAGAGAAGCGTTTTAAAGCCAGAGATCCGCCCTTTCAAAATATACCAGAATTGTGCTTCTCGGACCTGATTTGGAGGAGCTGCGGCCTCCCAAATTGGGCCTATTTCACCCCATTTGATAGCCATTTGCGCTTTAAAGTTGCCTCTCTTCCGGGAGACGTAGCTCCGCCTCCTTACAGCCGATCGACCCGATTCCAGTTTCCTTGAAAAGTAGAGATCGAGACCTTTCCAACGACGGGTCGATCAACCCTGTAGCCCCAAAGGCCCCGGCGTGGCGGGTAGGTGCGCGCCGGTACTGTCTGCTCCTTTAATATGCGCCCAATCGAAAATCCGAGAGAAGCGTTTTAAAGCCAGAGATCCGCCCTTTCAAAATATACCAGAATTGTGCTTCTCGGACCTGATTTGGAGGAGCTGCGGCCTCCCAAATTGGGCCTATTTCACCCCATTTGATAGCCATTTGCGCTTTAAAGTTGCCTCTCTTCCGGGAGACGTAGCTCCGTCTCCTTACATCCGATCGACCCGATTCCGGTTTCCTTGAAAAGTAGAGATCGAGACCTTTCCAACGAGGGGTAGATCAACCCTGTAGCCCCAAAGGCCCCGGCGTGGCGGGTAGGTGCGCGCCGGTACTGTCTGCTCCGGTAATATGCGCCCAATCGAAAATCCGAGAGAAGCGTTTTAAAGTTAGAGATCCGCCCTTTCAAAATATACCAGAATTGTGCTTCTCGGACCTAATTTGGAGGAGCTGCGGCCTCCCAAAGTGGGCCTATTTCACCCCATTTGATAGCCATTTGCGCTTTAAAAGTTGCCTCTCTTCCGGGAGATGTAGCTCCGCCTCCTTACATCCGATCGACCCGATTCCGGTTTCCTTGAAAAGTAGAGATCGAGACCTTTCCAACGAGGGATCGATCAACCCTGTAGCCCCAAAGGCCCCGGCGTGGCGGGTAGGTGCGCGCCGGTACTGTCTGCTCCGGTAATATGCGCCCAATCGAAAATCCGAGAGAAGCGTTTTAAAGCCAGAGATCTGCCCTTTCAAAATATACCAGAATTGTGCTTCTCGGACCTGATTTGGAGGAGCTGCGGCCTCCCAAAGTGGGCCTATTTCACCCCATTTGATAGCCATTTGCGCTTTAAAGTTGCCTCTCTTCCAGGAGACGTAGCTCCGCCTCCTTACATCTGATCGACCCGATTCCAGTTTCCTTGAAAAGTAGAGATCGAGACCTTTCCAACGAGGGGTCGATCAACACTGTAGCCCCAAAGGCCCCGGCGTGGCGGGTAGGTGCGCGCCGGTACTATCTGCTCCGGTAATATGCGCCCAATCGAAAATCCGAGAGAAGCGTTTTAAAGCCAGAGATCCGCCCTTTCAAAATATACCAGAATTGTGCTTCTCGGACCTGATTTGGAGGAGATGCGGCCAACCAAAGTGGGCCTATTTCACCCCATTTGATAGCCATTTGCGCTTTAAAGTTGCCTCTCTTCCGGGAGACGTAGCTCCGCCTCCTTACAACCGATCGACCCGATTCCGGTTTCCTTGAAAAGTAGAGATCAAGACCTTTCCAACGAGGGGTCGATCAACCCTGTATCCCCAAAGGCCCCGGCGTGGCGGGTAGGTGCGCGCCGGTACTGTCTGCTCCGGTAATATGCGCCCAATCGAAAATCCGAGAGAAGCGTTTTAAAGCCAGAGATCCGCCCTTTCAAAATATACCAGAATTGTGCTTCTCGGACCTGATTTGGAGGAGCTGCGGCCTCCCAAAGTGGGCCTATTTCATGCCATTTGCGCTTTAAAGTTGCCTCTCTTCCGGGAGACGTAGCTCCGCCTCCTTACATCCGATCGACCCGATTCCAGTATCCTTGAAAAATAGAGATCGAGACCTTTCCAACGAGGGGTCGATCAACCCTGTATCCCCAAAGGTCCCGGCGTGGCGGGTAGGTGTGCGCGCCGGTACTGTATGCTCCGGTAATATGCGCCCAATCGAAAATCCGAGAGAAGCGTTTTAAAGCCAGAGATCCGCCCTTTCAAAATATACCAGAATTGTGCTTCTCGGACCTGATTTGGAGGAGCTGCGGCCTCCCAAAGTGGGCCTATTTCACCCCATTTGATAGCCATTTGCGCTTTAAAGTTGCCTCTCTTCCGGGAGACGTAGCTCCGACTCCTTACATCTGATCGACCCGATTCCAGTTTCCTTGAAAAGTAGAGATCGAGACCTTTCCAACGACGGGTTGATCAACCCTGTAGCCCCAAAGGCCCCGGCGTGGCGGGTAGGTGCGCGCCGGTACTGTCTGCTCCGGTAATATGCGCCCAATCGAAAATCCGAGAGAAGCGTTTTAAAGCCAGAGATCCGCCCTTTCAAAATATACCAGAATTGTGCTTCTCGGACCTGATTTGGAGGAGCTGCGGCCTCCCAAAGTGGGCCTATTTCACCCCATTTGATAGCCATTTGCGCTTTAAAGTTGCCTCTCTTCCGGGAGACGTAGCTCCGCCTCCTTACATCCGATCGACCTGATTCCGGTTTCTTTGAAAAGTAGAGATCGAGACCTTTCCAACGAGGGGTCGATCAACCCTGTAGCCCCAAAGGCCCCGGCGTGGCGGGTAGGTGCGCGCCGGTACTGTCTGCTCCGGTAATATGCGCCCAATCGAAAATCCGAGAGAAGCGTTTTAAAGCCAGAGATCCGCCCTTTCAAAATATACCAGAATTGTGCTTCTCGGACCTGATTTGGAGGAGCTGCGTCCTCCCAAAGTGGGCCTATTTCACCCCATTTGATAGCCATTTGCGCTTTAAAGTTGCCTCTCTTCCGGGAGACGTAGCTCCGCCTCCTTACATCCGATCGACCTGATTCCGGTTTCCTTTGAAAAGTAGAGATCGAGACCTTTCCAACGAGGGGTCGATCAACCCTGTAGCCCCAAAGGCCCCGACGTGGCGGGTAGGTGCGCGCCGGTACTGTCTGCTCCGGTAATATGCGCCCAATCGAAAATCCGAGAGAAGCGTTTTAAAGCCAGAGATCCGCCCTTTCAAAATATACCAGAATTGTGCTTCTCGGACCTGATTTGGAGGAGCTGCGGCCTCCCAAATTGGGCCTATTTCACCCCATTTGATAGCCATTTGCGCTTTAAAGTTGCCTCTCTTCCGGGAGACGTAGCTCCGCCTCCTTACAGCCGATCGACCCGATTCCAGTTTCCTTGAAAAGTAGAGATCGAGACCTTTCCAACGACGGGGTCGATCAACCCTGTAGCCCCAAAGGCCCCGGCGTGGCGGGTAGGTGCGCGCCGGTACTGTCTGCTCCTTTAATATGCGCCCAATCGAAAATCCGAGAGAAGCGTTTTAAAGCCAGAGATCCGCCCTTTCAAAATATACCAGAATTGTGCTTCTCGGACCTGATTTGGAGGAGCTGCGGCCTCCCAAATTGGGCCTATTTCACCCCATTTGATAGCCATTTGCGCTTTAAAGTTGCCTCTCTTCCGGGAGACGTAGCTCCGCCTCCTTACATCCGATCGACCCGATTCCAGTTTCCTTGAAAAGTAGAGATCGAGACCTTTCCAACGAGGGGGTCGATCAACCCTGTATCCCCAAAGGCCCCGGCGTGGCGGGTAGGTGCGCGCCGGTACTGTCTGCTCCGGTAATATGCGCCCAATCGAAAATCCGAGAGAAGCGTTTTAAAGCCAGAGATCCGCCCTTTCAAAATATACCAGAATTGTGCTTCTCGGACCTGATTTGGAGGAGCTGCGGCCTCCCAAAGTGGGCCTAATTTCATGCCATTTGCGCTTTAAAGTTGCCTCTCTTCCGGGAGACGTAGCTCCGCCTCCTTACATCCGATCGACCCGATTCCAGTTTCCTTGAAAAATAGAGATCGAGACCTTTCCAACGAGGGGTCGATCAACCCTTTATCCCCAAAGGTCCCGGCGTGGCGGGTAGGTGCGCGCCGGTACTGTATGCTCCGGTAATATGCGCCCAATCGAAAATCCGAGAGAAGCGTTTTAAAGCCAGAGATCCGCCCTTTCAAAATATACCAGAATTGTGCTTCTCGGACCTGATTTGGAGGAGCTGCGGCCTCCCAAAGTGGGCCTATTTCACCCCATTTGATAGCCATTTGCGCTTTAAAGTTGCCTCTCTTCCGGGAGACGTAGCTCCGACTCCTTACATCTGATCGACCCAATTCCAGTTTCCTTGAAAAGTAGAGATCGAGACCTTTCCAACGACGGGTTGATCAACCCTGTTGCCCCAAAGGCCCCGGCGTGGCGGGTAGGTGCGCGCCGGTACTGTCTGCTCCGGTAATATGCGCCCAATCGAAAATCCGAGAGAAGCGTTTTAAAGCCAGAGATCCGCCCTTTCAAAATATACCAGAATTGTGCTTCTCGGACCTGATTTGGAGGAGCTGCGGCCTCCCAAAGTGGGCCTATTTCACGCCATTTGCGCATTAAAGTTGCCTCTATTCCGGGAAACGTAGCTCCGCCTCCTTACATCCGATCGACCCGATTCCAGTTTCTTTGAAAAATAGAGATCGAGACCTTTCCAACGACGGGGTTGATCAACCCTGTAGCCCCAAAGGCCCCGGCGTGGCGGGTAGGTGCGCGCCGGTACTGTCTGCTCTGGTAATATGCGCCCAATCGAAAATCTGAGAGAAGTGTTTTAAAGCCAGAGATCCGCCCTTTCAAAATATACCAGAATTGTGCTTCTCGGACCTGATTTGGAGGAGCTGCGGCCTCCCAAATTGGGCCTATTTCACCCCATTTGATAGCCATTTGCGCTTTAAAGTTGCCTCTCTTCCGGGAGACGTAGCTCCGCCTCCTTACATCCGATCGACCCGATTCCAGTTTCCTTGAAAAGTAGAGATCGAGACCTTACCAACGAGGGATCGATCAACCCTGTAGCCCCAAAGGCCCCGGCGTGGCGGGTAGGTGCGCGCCGGTACTGTCTGCTCCGGTAATATGCGCCCAATCGAAAATCCGAGAGAAGCGTTTTAAAGCCAGAGATCCGCCCTTTCAAAATATACCAGAATTGTGCTTCTCGGACCTGATTTGGAGGCGCTGCGGCCTCCCAAAATGGGCCTATTTCACCCCATTTGATAGCTATTTGCGTTTTAAAGTTGCCTCTCTTTCGGGAGACGTAGCTCCGCCTCCTTACATCCGATCGACAGGATTCCGGTTTCCTTGAAAAGTAGAGATCGAGACCTTTCCAATAAGGGGTCGATCAACCCTGTATCCCCAAAGGTCCCGGCGTGGCGGGTAGATGCGCGCCGGTACTGTCTGCTCCGGTAATATGCGCCCAATCGAAAATCCGAGAGAAGCGTTTTAAAGCCAGAGATCCGCCCTTTCAAAATATACCAGAATTGTGCTTCTCGGACCTGATTTGGAGGAGCTGCGGCCTCCCAATGTGGGTCTATTTCACGCCATTTGCGCTTTAAAGTTGCCTCTATTCCGGGAGAACGTAGCTCCGCCTCCTTACATCCGATCGACCCGATTCCAGTTTCCTTGAAAAATAGAGATCGAGACCTTTCCAACGAAGGGGGTCGATCAACCCTGTATCCCCAAAGGTCCCCGGCGTGGCGGGTAGGTGCGCGCCGGTACTGTATGCTCCGGTAATATGCGCCCAATCGAAAATCCGAGAGAAGCGTTTTAAAGCCAGAGATCCGCCCTTTCAAAATATACCAGAATTGTGCTTCTCGGACCTGATTTGGAGGAGCTGCGGCCTCCCAAAGTGGGCCTATTTCACCCCATTTGATAGCCATTTGCGCTTTAAAGTTGCCTCTCTTCCGGGAGATGTAGCTCCGACTCCTTACATCTGATCGACCCGATTCCAGTTTCCTTGAAAAGTAGAGATCGAGACCTTTCCAACGACGGGTTGATCAACCCTGTAGCCCCAAAGGCCCCGGCGTGGCGGGTAGGTGCGCGCGCCGGTACTGTCTGCTCCGGTAATATGCGCCCCAATCGAAAATCCGAGAGAAGCGTTTTAAAGCCAGAGATCCGCCCTTTCAAAATATACCAGAATTGTGCTTCTCGGACCTGATTTGGAGGAGCTGCGGCCCTCCCAAAGTGGGCCTATTTCACGCTCATTTGCGCATTAAAGTTGCCTCTATTCCGGGAGAACGTAGCTCCGCCTCCTTACATCCGATCGACCCGATTCCAGTTTCCTTGAAAAATAGAGATCGAGACCTTTCCAACGAAGGGGTCGATCAACCCTGTAGCCCCAAAGGCCCCGGCGTGGCGGGTAGGTGCGCGCCGGTACTGTCTGCTCTGGTAATATGCGCCCAATCGAAAATCTGAGAGAAGCGTTTTAAAGCCAGAGATCCGCCCTTTCAAAATATACCAGAATTGTGCTTCTCGGACCTGATTTGGAGGAGCTGCGGCCTCCCAAATTGGGCCTATTTCACCCCATTTGATAGCCATTTGCGCTTTAAAGTTGCCTCTCTTCCGGGAGACGTAGCTCCGCCTCCTTACATCCGATCGACCCGATTCCAGTTTCCTTGAAAAGTAGAGATCGAGACCTTACCAACGAGGGGATCGATCAACCCTAGTAGCCCCAAAGGCCCCGGCGTGGCGGGGTAGGTGCGCGCCGGTACTGTCTGCTCCGGTAATATGCGCCCAATCGAAAATCCGAGAGAAGCGTTTTAAAGCCAGAGATCCGCCCTTTTCAAAATATACCAGAAATTGTGCTTCTCGGACCTGATTTGGAGGAGCTGCGGCCTCCCAAAGTGGGCCTATTTCACCCCATTTGATAGCCATTTGCGCTTTAAAGTTGCTCTCTCTTCCGGGAGACGTAGCTCCGCCTCCTTACATCCGATCGACCGGATTCCAGTTTCCTTGAAAAGTAGAGATCGAGACCTTTCCAACGACGGGGTCGATCAACCCTGTAGCCCCAAAGGCCCCGGCGTGGCGGGTAGGTGCGCGCCGCGGTACTGTCTGCTCCGGTAATATGCGCCCAATCGAAAATCCGAGAGAAGCGTTTTAAAGCCAGAGAATCCGCCCTTTCAAAATATGCCAGAATTGTGCTTCTCGGACCTGATTTGGAGGAGCTGCGGCCTCCCAAAGTGGGCCTATTTCACGCCATTTGCGCTTTAAAGTTGCCTCTATTCCGGGAAACGTAGCTCCGGCCTCCTTACATCCGATCGACCCGATTCCAGTTTCCTTGAAAAATAGAGATCGAGACCTTTCCAACGAGGGGTCGATCAACCCTGTAGCCCCCAAAGGCCCCGGCGTGGCGGGA
>NW_027440954.1:0-50330 GCF_031893055.1 Leptodactylus fuscus
TTACATTACATTACTTATCCCTGTATTATACTCCAGAGCTGCGCTCACTATTCTGCTAGTACAGTCACTGTGTACATACATTACATTACTTATCCTGTATTATACTCCAGAGCTTCGCTCACTATTCTGCTGGTACAGTCACTGTGTACATACATTACATTACTTATCCTGTATTATACTCCAGAGCTGCGCTCACTATTCTGCTGGTGCAGTCACTGTGTACATACATTACATTACTTATCCTGTATTATACTCCAGAGCTGCGCTCACTATTCTGCTGGTGCAGTCACTGTGTACATACATTACTTATCCTGTATTATACTCCAGAGCTGCGCTCACTATTCTGCTGGTGCAGTCACTGTGTACATAAATTACATTACTTATCCTGTATTATACTCCAGAGCTGCGCTCACTATTCTGCTGGTGCAGTCACTGTGTACATACATTACATTACTTATCCTGTTTATACTCCAGCGCTGCACTCACTATTCTGCTGCTGCAGTCACTGTGTACATACATTACATTACTTATCCTGTATTATACTCCAGAGCTGCTCTCACTATTCTGCTGGTGCAGTCACTGTGTACATACATTACATTACTTATCCTGTATTATACTCCAGAGCTGCGCTCACTATTCTGCTGGTGCAGTCACTGTGTACATACATTACATTACTTATCCTGTATTATACTCCAGAGCTGCGCTCACTATTCTGCTGGTACAGTCACTGTGTACATACATTACATTACTTATCCTGTATTATACTCCAGAGCTGCGCTCACTATTCTGCTGGTGCAGTCACTGTGTACATACATTACATTACTTATCCTGTATTATACTCAGAGCTGCGCTCACTATTCTACTGGTGCAGTCACTGTGTACATACATTACATTACTTATCCTGTATTATACTCCAGAGCTGCGCTCACTATTCTGCTAGTACAGTCACTGTGTACATACATTACATTACTTATCCTGTATTATACTCCAGAGCTGCGCTCACTATTCTGCTAGTGCAGTCACTGTGTACATACATTACATTACTTATCCTGTATTATACTCCAGAGCTGCTCTCACTATTCTGCTGGTGCAGTCACTGTGTACATACATTACATTACTTATCCTGTATTATACTCCAGAGCTGCGCTCACTATTCTGCTGGTGCAGTCACTGTGTACATACATTACATTACTTATCCTGTATTATACTCCAGAGCTGCGCTCACTATTCTGCTGGTACAGTCACTGTGTACATACATTACATTACTTATCCTGTATTATACTCCAGAGCTGCGCTCACTATTCTGCTGTGCAGTCACTGTGTACATACATTACATTACTTATCCTGTATTATACTCCAGAGCTGCGCTCACTATTCTGCTGGTGCAGTCACTGTGTACATACATTACATTACTTATCCTGTATTATACTCCAGAGCTGCGCTCACTATTCTGCTGGTGCAGTCACTGTGTACATACATTACATTACATTACTTATCCTGTATTATACTCCAGAGCTGCGCTCACTATTCTGCTGTACAGTCACTGTGTACATACATTACATTACTTATCCTGTATTATACTCCAGAGCTGCGCTCATTATTCTGCTGGTACAGTCACTGTGTACATACGTTTACATTACTTATCCTGTATTATACTCCAGAGCTGCGCTCACTATTCTGCTGGTACAGTCACTGTGCACATACATTACATTACTTATCCTGTATTATACTCCAGAGCTGCGCTCACTATTCTGCTGGTACAGTCACTGTGTACATACGTTACATTACTTATCCTGTATTATACTCCAGAGCTGCGCTCACTATTCTGCTGGTACAGTCACTGTGCACATACATTACATTACTTATCCTGTATTATACTCCAGAGCTGCGCTCACTATTCTGCTGGTACAGTCACTGTGTACATACATTACATTACTTATCCTGTATTATACTCCAGAGCTGCGCTCACTATTCTGCTGGTGCAGTCACTGTGTACATACATTACATTACTTATCCTGTATTATACTCCAGAGCTGCGCTCACTATTCTACTGGTGCAGTCACTGTGTACATACATTACATTACTTATCCTGTATTATAATCCAGAGCTGCGCTCACTATTCTGCTAGTACAGTCACTGTGTACATACATTACATTACTTATCCTGTATTATACTCCAGAGCTGCGCTCACTATTCTACTGGTGCAGTCACTGTGTACATACATTACATTACTTATCCTGTATTATACTCCAGAGCTGCGCTCACTATTCTGCTGGTGCAGTCACTGTGTACATACATTACATTACTTATCCTGTATTATACTCCAGAGCTGCGCTCACTATTCTGCTGGTACAGTCACTGTGTACATACATTACATTACTTATCCTGTATTATACTCCAGAGCTGCGCTCACTATTCTGCTGGTACAGTCACTGTGTACATACATTACATTACTTATCCTGTATTATACTCTAGAGCTGCGCTCACTATTCTGCTGGTACAGTCACTGTGTACATACATTACATTACTTATCCTGTATTATACTCCAGAGCTGCGCTCACTATTCTGCTGCTGCAGTCACTGTGTACATACATTACATTACTTATCCTGTATTATACTCCAGAGCTGCGCTCACTATTCTGCTGGTGCAGTCACTGTGTACATACATTACATTACTTATCCTGTATTATACTCCAGAGCTGCGCTCACTATTCTGCTGGTGCAGTCACTGTGTACATACATTACATTACTTATCCTGTATTATACTTCAGAGCTGCGCTCACTATTCTGCTGGTGCAGTCACTGTGTACATACATTACATTACTTATCCTGTATTATACTCCAGAGCTGCGCTCACTATTCTGCTGGTACAGTCACTGTGTACATACATTACATTACTTATCCTGTATTGTACTCCAGGGCTGCGCTCACTATTCTGCTGGTACAGTCACTGTGTACATACATTACGTTACTTATCCTGTATTATACTCCAGAGCTGCGCTCACTATTCTGCTGGTACAGTCACTGTGTACATACATTACATTACTTATCCTGTATTATACTCCAGAGCTGCTCTCACTATTCTGCTGGTGCAGTCACTGTGTACATACATTACATTACTTATATTGTATTATACCCCAGAGCTGCGCTCACTATTCTGCTGGTACAGTCACTGTGCACATACATTACATTACTTATCCTGTATTATACTTCAGAGCTGCGCTCACTATTCTGCTGGTGCAGTCACTGTGTACATACATTACATTACTTATCCTGTATTATACTCCAGAGCTGCGCTCACTATTCTGCTGGTACAGTCACTGTGTACATACATTACATTACTTATCCTGTATTATACTCCAGAGCTGCGCTCACTATTCTGCTGGTACAGTCACTGTGTACATACATTACATTACTTATCCTGTATTATACTCCAGAGCTGCGCTCACTATTCTGCTGGTGCAGTCACTGTGTACATACATTACATTACTTATCCTGTATTATACTCCAGAGCTGCGCTCACTATTCTGCTGGTGCAGTCACTGTGTACATACATTACTTATCCTGTATTATACTCCAGAGCTGCGCTCATTATTCTGCTGGTGCAGTCACTGTGTACATAAATTACATTACTTATACTGTATTATACTCCAGAGCTGCGCTCACTATTCTGCTGGTGCAGTCACTGTGTACATACATTACATTACTTATCCTGTATTATACTCCAGCGCTGCGCTCACTATTCTGCTGCTGCAGTCACTGTGTACATACATTACATTACTTATCCTGTATTATACTCCAGAGCTGCTCTCACTATTCTGCTGGTGCAGTCACTGTGTACATACATTACATTACATTACTTATCCTGTATTATACTCCAGAGCTGCGCTCACTATTCTGCTGGTACAGTCACTGTGTACATACATTACATTACTTATCCTGTATTATACTCCAGAGCTGCGCTCACTATTCTGCTGGTACAGTCACTGTGTACATACATTACATTACTTATCCTGTATTATACTCCAGAGCTGCTCTCACTATTCTGCTGGTGCAGTCACTGTGTACATACATTACATTACTTATATTGTATTATACCCCAGAGCTGCGCTCACTATTCTTCTGGTACAGTCACTGTGCACATACATTACATTACTTATCCTGTATTATACTCCAGAGCTGCGCTCACTATTCTGCTGGTGCAGTCACTGTGTACATACATTACATTACTTATCCTGTATTATACTCCAGAGCTGCGCTCACTATTCTGCTGGTACAGTCACTGTGTACATACATTACATTACTTATCCTGTATTATACTCCAGAGCTTCGCTCACTATTCTGCTGGTACAGTCACTGTGTACATACATTACATTACTTATCCTGTATTATACTCCAGAGCTGCGCTCACTATTCTGCTGGTGCAGTCACTGTGTACATACATTACATTACTTATCCTGTATTATACTCCAGAGCTGCGCTCACTATTCTGCTGGTGCAGTCACTGTGTACATACATTACTTATCCTGTATTATACTCCAGAGCTGCGCTCACTATTCTGCTGGTGCAGTCACTGTGTACATAAATTACATTACTTATCCTGTATTATACTCCAGAGCTGCGCTCACTATTCTGCTGGTGCAGCTCACTGTGTACATACATTACATTACTTATCCTGTATTATACTCCAGCGCTGCGCTCACTATTCTGCTGCTGCAGTCACTGTGTACATACATTACATTACTTATCCTGTATTATACTCCAGAGCTGCTCTCACTATTCTGCTGGTGCAGTCACTGTGTACATACATTACATTACTTATCCTGTATTATACTCCAGAGCTGCGCTCACTATTCTGCTGGTGCAGTCACTGTGTACATACATTACATTACTTATCCTGTATTATACTCCAGAGCTGCGCTCACTATTCTGCTGGTACAGTCACTGTGTACATACATTACATTACTTATCCTGTATTATACTCCAGAGCTGCGCTCACTATTCTGCTAGTGCAGTCACTGTGTACATACATTACATTACTTATCCTGTATTATACTCCAGACCTGCTCTCACTATTCTGCTGGTGCAGTCACTGTGTACATACATTACATTACTTATCCTGTATTATACTCCAGAGCTGCGCTCACTATTCTGCTGGTACAGTCACTGTGTACATACATTACATTACTTATCCTGTATTATACTCCAGAGCTGCGCTCACTATTCTGCTGGTGCAGTCACTGTGTACATACATTACATTACTTATCCTGTATTATACTCCAGAGCTGCGCTCACTATTCTGCTGGTGCAGTCACTGTGTACATACATTACATTACATTACTTATCCTGTATTATACTCCAGAGCTGCGCTCACTATTCTGCTGGTACAGTCACTGTGTACATACATTACATTACTTATCCTGTATTATACTCCAGAGCTGCGCTCACTATTCTGCTGGTGCAGTCACTGTGTACATACATTACATTACTTATCCTGTATTATACTCCAGAGCTGCGCTCACTATTCTGCTGGTGCAGTCACTGTGTACATACATTACATTACTTATCCTGTATTATACTCCAGAGCTGCGCTCACTATTCTGCTGGTGCAGTCACTGTGTACATACATTACATTACATTACTTATCCTGTATTATACTCCAGAGCTGCGCTCACTATTCTGCTGGTACAGTCACTGTGTACATACATTACATTACTTATCCTGTATTATACTCCAGAGCTGCGCTCATTATTCTGCTGGTACAGTCACTGTGTACATACGTTACATTACTTATCCTGTATTATACTCCAGAGCTGCGCTCACTATTCTGCTGGTACAGTCACTGTGCACATACATTACATTACTTATCCTGTATTATACTCCAGAGCTGCGCTCACTATTCTGCTGGTACAGTCACTGTGTACATACGTTACATTACTTATCCTGTATTATACTCCAGAGCTGCGCTCACTATTCTGCTGGTACAGTCACTGTGCACATACATTACATTACTTATCCTGTATTATACTCCAGAGCTGCGCTCACTATTCTGCTGGTACAGTCACTGTGTACATACATTACATTACTTATCCTGTATTATACTCCAGAGCTGCGCTCACTATTCTGCTGGTACAGTCACTGTGTACATACATTACATAACTTATCCTGTATTATACTCCAGAGCTGCGCTCACTATTCTACTGGTGCAGTCACTGTGTACATACATTACATTACTTATCCTGTATTATACTCCAGAGCTGCGCTCACTATTCTGCTAGTACAGTCACTGTGTACATACATTACATTACTTATCCTGTATTATACTCCAGAGCTGCGCTCACTATTCTACTGGTGCAGTCACTGTTGTACATACATTACATTACTTATCCTGTATTATACTCCAGAGCTGCGCTCACTATTCTGCTGGTGCAGTCACTGTGTACATACATTACATTACTTATCCTGTATTATACTCCAGAGCTGCGCTCACTATTCTGCTGGTACAGTCACTGTGTACATACATTACATTACTTATCCTGTATTATACTCCAGAGCTGCGCTCACTATTCTGCTGGTACAGTCACTGTGTACATACATTACATTACTTATCCTGTATTATACTCCAGAGCTGCGCTCACTATTCTGCTGGTACAGTCACTGTGTACATACATTACATTACTTATCCTGTATTATACTCCAGAGCTGCGCTCACTATTCTGCTGCTGCAGTCACTGTGTACATACATTACATTACTTATCCTGTATTATACTCCAGAGCTGCGCTCACTATTCTGCTGGTGCAGTCACTGTGTACATACATTACATTACTTATCCTGTATTATACTCCAGAGCTGCGCTCACTATTCTGCTGGTGCAGTCACTGTGTACATACATTACATTACTTATCCTGTATTATACTTCAGAGCTGCGCTCACTATTCTGCTGGTGCAGTCACTGTGTACATACATTACATTACTTATCCTGTATTATACTCCAGAGCTGCGCTCACTATTCTGCTGGTACAGTCACTGTGTACATACATTACATTACTTATCCTGTATTATACTCCAGAGCTGCTCTCACTATTCTGCTGGTGCAGTCACTGTGTACATACATTACATTACTTATATTGTATTATACCCCAGAGCTGCGCTCACTATTCTGCTGGTACAGTCACTGTGCACATACATTACATTACTTATCCTGTATTATACTCCAGAGCTGCGCTCACTGTTCTGCTGGTGCAGTCACTGTGTACATACATTACATTACTTATCCTGTATTATACTCCAGAGCTGCGCTCACTATTCTGCTGGTACAGTCACTGTGTACATACATTACATTACTTATCCTGTATTATACTCCAGAGCTGCGCTCACTATTCTGCTGGTACAGTCACTGTGTACATACATTACATTACTTATCCTGTATTATACTCCAGAGCTGCGCTCACTATTCTGCTGGTGCAGTCACTGTGTACATACATTACATTACTTATCCTGTATTATACTCCAGAGCTGCGTTTACTATTCTGCTGGTGCAGTCACTGTGTACATACATTACTTATCCTGTATTATACTCCAGAGCTGCGCTCATTATTCTGCTGGTGCAGTCACTGTGTACATAAATTACATTACTTATACTGTATTATACTCCAGAGCTGCGCTCACTATTCTGCTGGTGCAGTCACTGTGTACATACATTACATTACTTATCCTGTATTATACTCCAGCGCTGCGCTCACTATTCTGCTGCTGCAGTCACTGTGTACATACATTACATTACTTATCCTGTATTATACTCCAGAGCTGCTCTCACTATTCTGCTGGTACAGTCACTGTGTACATACATTACATTACTTATCCTGTATTATACTCCAGAGCTGCTCTCACTATTCTGCTGGTGCAGTCACTGTGTACATACATTACATTACTTATCCTGTATTATACTCCAGAGCTGCTCTCACTATTCTGCTGGTGCAGTCACTGTGTACATACATTACATTACATTACTTATCCTGTATTATACTCCAGAGCTGCGCTCACTATTCTGCTGGTACAGTCACTGTGTACATACATTACATTACATTACTTATCCTGTATTATACTCCAGAGCTGCGCTCACTATTCTGCTGGTACAGTCACTGTGTACATACATTACATTACTTATCCTGTATTATACTCCAGAGCTGCGCTCATTATTCTGCTGGTACAGTCACTGTGTACATACGTTACATTACTTATCCTGTATTATACTCCAGAGCTGCGCTCACTATTCTGCTGGTACAGTCACTGTGCACATACATTACATTACTTATCCTGTATTATACTCCAGAGCTGCGCTCACTATTCTGCTGGTACAGTCACTGTGTACATACATTACATTACTTATCCTGTATTATACTCCAGAGCTGCGCTCACTATTCTGCTGGTGCAGTCACTGTGTACATACATTACATTACTTATCCTGTATTATACTCCAGAGCTGCGCTCACTATTCTACTGGTGCAGTCACTGTGTACATACATTACATTACTTATCCTGTATTATACTCCAGAGCTGCGCTCACTATTCTGCTAGTACAGTCACTGTGTACATACATTACATTACTTATCCTGTATTATACTCCAGAGCTGCACTCACTATTCTGCTGGTGCAGTCACTGTGTACATACATTACATTACTTATCCTGTATTATACTCCAGAGCTGCGCTCACTATTCTACTGGTGCAGTCACTGTGTACATACATTACATTACTTATCCTGTATTATACTCCAGAGCTGCGCTCACTATTCTGCTGGTACAGTCACTGTGTACATACATTACATTACTTATCCTGTATTATACTCCAGAGCTGCGCTCACTATTCTGCTGGTACAGTCACTGTGTACATACATTACATTACTTATCCTGTATTATACTCCAGAGCTGCGCTCACTATTCTGCTGGTACAGTCACTGTGTACATACATTACATTACTTATCCTGTATTATACTCCAGAGCTGCGCTCACTATTCTACTGGTGCAGTCACTGTGTACATACATTACATTACTTATCCTGTATTATACTCCAGAGCCGCGCTCACTATTCTGCTGGTACAGTCACTGTGTACATACATTACATTACTTATCCTGTATTATACTTCAGAGCTGTGCTCACTATTCTGCTGGTGCAGTCACTGTGTACATATATTACATTACTTATCCTGTATTATACTCCAGAGCTGCGCTCACTATTCTGCTGGTACAGTCACTGTGTACATACATTACATTACTTATCCTGTATTATACTCCAGAGCTGCGCTCACTATTCTGCTGGTGCAGTCACTGTGTACATACATTACATTACTTATCCTGTATCATACTCCAGAGCTGCGCTCACTATTCTGCTGGTGCAGTCACTGTGTACAGACATTACATTACTTATCCTGTATTATACTCCAGAGCTGCTCTCACTATTCTGCTGGTGCAGTCACTGTGTACATACATTACATTACTTATCCTGTATCATACTCCAGAGCTGCGCTCACTATTCTGCTGGTGCAGTCACTGTGTACAGACATTACATTACTTATCCTGTATCATACTCCAGAGCTGCGCTCACTATTCTGCTGGTGCAGTCACTGTGTACAGACATTACATTACTTATCCTGTATTATACTCCAGAGCTGCGCTCACTATTTTTTATGCACTGAGCTCCATCTTTTAGTACAGTACATAAATTTCCAGTGAATTAGGAGGAATTACAGGGTGCGTTGCGGCTGCAGTTATTTGTATTATTCCTGCACCTGCCTATAAGTAACCTGGGACAGGGATGAGGTCATTGCCTGCGGGGTCATAGTTCGGGTCCTATAAGGAGCGCAGAGGAATTACATGCAATGAATTCCAAGCTCTTTGGGTTTCCCTGAAGCCGTTTTCACACTTTCCCTTCCTGCTGCACCGTCTGCGCCCTGACGGGTGGAACAATCTGCTTTAATTTTCTCGCCAGCTGGCAGGAGCCAACAGAGGATAAAGCCCCCGGCTGAAGCCCAAAGATGCTTAAACGAAACCACATTTATTTTTGTGATGTTTTTGCACTTTTTGTGTGAATTTAGAATTCAAGGGAAACCTGCTGACACTTCGTAGCCTCCCTGGGGAACCTGAGATCTCTGTGTATATGTATATATGTATACACACAGACCTTGTCATTGATCTCTTCAGCAGGAGCCAAAACACAACTGGGCCCTATCGGGGCGCGGCAACAAAACCTCCGAGCTGAGTCTGGTTTCAGAAAGATTTCAATGGATCTGCAGAATTTAGAAACTCTATGGTTAGTAGATGAATTTTCCAATAGATTCCATTGACTGTAATTGTGTCCATACATTCTAATTGTGCTGCGCCCTCTGCTTGGTGCCTGAGCAATGAGGTTCCTAGCCCATTGTATATCTGCTAACCTGAACCTATTCATTCAAAGGGATTGTCGGATTGGGGATAATTATTGCTGTTTTCTTCGATGAACGACACCACGTCAGTCATTGGGTTGTGCCTGGTATAAGAGCCGCGTCCATTCCTATAACACAGATGTTTTTGGCCAAAATCCTTAAACTTATAGGGCTATCAGGATGGCAACCACCAAGGTAGGACTAGGTAACTGGAGACTCTTATGAATGATGGGTTGAGCAATCGGGATCAGAAAAGATTGGATCCCGATCGGTGATTAAGCAAATTTCATGATTGGGGTCGGCTGGAAAATGATCGGAAATCGGCTTTTAAAATCTTGAAATCTCAAGATGGGCTCAACCTAATCTATTTCCCAAAAATACTCCCTTAGGCCTGGGTGTGGACTGTATATATGTTCTTAGCCTTCAATCCTTTACACCAAGGATCCCCAATCTGACACCGACAACCTGTTTCCTATTCCAGAAATAATTGTGCCCTAAATAGTTGTCACTTCCCTTCCCCCACTCCACCAGGTGGCCGTACCAAGTACATGGTTTAGCAGGGGTCACAACGAGCACAGCAGAAGGTTCCATCCAGTGAGTATGAAATTTTGGAATTCTGAAGAAATGGAGAATATTTTTTGCAAATGGTAAATCGAATCGCCCTTGAACAACAAAGTCTCCGGCAAACCTCCCACGTTCCCACGAGTATCTCCCGGGGCCGTCTACAAAGCCCCCTTGTGCGGCACCTCCGACACGTGAGGTCAGGTGAAGGTTAAATGTCAGTCATAGCTGAAGGTCACTTGACATAATGCCGGAGCTGATGACAATCGCACTCATTAGGATGAGGTTACAAGTCCTCTCGTTGTCACAAAGGAACACGGAGAAGAGACCGGGGGGCCCCAATGTCTTCTCGGGTAATTGTATCAGAGCGCCGGGATTCACCATCTCCCAGCAGAATTTGAGGCCTATTTCCAGATGACAGGCGGCTATTACCAGGATAAGTAATGGATCCCCGCTCACCGTATTGTCTGCGGGACCGCGGCCATACAGATAGAGAACTGTCTCTTCCATCATGACTAATACAGTCGTTATTTCTAAGGATTTCATGGATGATTAGCGGCTGCCCTGAAATCATGTGGACTTTACAGGAAGCGGGAGATGGATGAGATCGCTGCCGGGCCGACCGTCGCTGAGCTTGTCATGTATGGAGAACATGATATGACATAGACAGTCCCTAAGGAGAGGATCGAGCCGGGACCAGATAGAACAAACCACGGCAAGTCTCCAAAAATAAGACAAAATCATTCGCCCACTGATGTCATTGTAGCCATTTGTAGCAGAGTTCATTTCGGGGTGGAAAGTCCCAAGTAGAGGTGGGAGACGTCCCAAAATTGGTTCGTTTCGGGTTCGGCTGACTCAGGTCCTTGATTTCTTTCAGGTCGAAAAAGTTCTGATAGAACAAGAAGTGACATTATGATACTCAGGGGAAATTCAGATCCTGGAATATAGTAGATGGGGCCCCAGTGGAGGTATTAAAAATAGAACCAAACATTTGTACACATTGTGTCCAGGGTCATCGCTGATGAGCATGCAAGACCCCACCATGTTATGTAGCAAAAAGAATCTGTCACCAAAACCCATCATATTAACCTCAACCCTGGTGACAGTAACCTATCTATCTGCAGGGCTGGGGTGATATGTGGGGTCCGGAAACAGTAACCTATCTATCTGCAGGGTTGGGGGGATATGCTGGTTCTGGTGACAGTAACCTATCTATCTGCAGGACTGGGGTGATATGCTGGTTCTGGTGACAGTAACCTATCTATCTGCAGGGCTGGGGTGATATGCTGGGTCTGGTGACAGTAACCTATCTATCTGCAGGGCTGGGGTGATATGCTGGGTCTGGTGACAGTAACCTATCTATCTGCAGGGCTGGGGTGATATGCTGGGTCTGGTGACAGTAATCTATCTATCTGCAGGGCTGGGGTGATATGCTGGGTCTGGTGACAGTAACCTATCTATCTGCAGGACTGGGGTGATATGCTGGTTCTGGTCACAGTAACCTATCTATCTGCAGGGCTGGGGTGATATGCTGGTTCTGGTGACAGTAACCTATCTATCTGCAGGACTGGGGTGATATGCTGGTTCTGGTGACAGTAACCTATCTATCTGCAGGACTGGGGTAATATGCTGGTTCTGGTGACAGTAACCTATCTATCTTCAGGGCTGGGGTGATATGATGGTTCTGGTGACAGTAACCTATCTATCTGCAGGACTGGGGTGATATGCTGGTTCTGGTGACAGTAACCTATCTATCTGCAGGACTGGGGTGATATGATGGTTCTGGTGAGAGTAACCTATCTATCTGCAGGACTGGGGTGATATGCTGGTTCTGGTGACAGTAACCTATCTATCTGCAGGACTGGGGTGATATGATGGTTCTGGTGAGAGTAACCTATCTATCTGCAGGGCTGGGGTGATATGCTGGTTCTGGTGACAGTAACCTATCTATCTGCAGGGCTGGGGTGATATGCTGGGGTCTGGTGACAGTAACCTATCTACCTGCAGGGCTGGGGTGATATGCTGGTTCTGGTGACAGTAACCTATCTATCTGCAGGGCTGGGGTGATATGCTGGTTCTGGTGACAGTAACCTATCTATCTGCAGGACTGGGGTGATATGCTGGTTCTGGTGACACTAACCTATCTATCTGCAGGGCTGGGGTGATATACTGGTTCTGGTGACAGTAACCTATCTATCTGCAGGGCTGGGGTGATATGCTGGTTCTGGTGAGAGTAACCTATCTATCTGCAGGGCTGGGGTGATATGCTGGTTCTGGTGAGAGTCACCTATCTATCTGCAGGGCTGGGGTGATATGCTGGGGTCTGGTGACAGTAACCTATCTACCTGCAGGGCTGGGGTGATATGCTGGTTCTGGTGACAGTAACCTATCTATCTGCAGGGCTGGGGTGATATGCTGGTTCTGGTGACAGTAACCTATCTATCTGCAGGGCTGGGGTGATATGCTGGTTCTGGAGACAGTAACCTATCTATCTGCAGGGCTGGGGTGATATGCTGGTTCTGCTGACAGTAACCTATCTATCTGCAGGACTGGGGTGATATGCTGGTTCTGGTGACAGTAACCTATCTATCTGCAGGGCTGGGGTGATATGCTGGTTCTGGTGACAGTAACCTATCTATCTGCAGGGCTGGGGTGATATGCTGGTTCTGGTGACAGTAACCTATCTATCTGCAGGGCTGGGGTGATATGCTGGGTCTGGTGACAGTAACCTATCTATCTGCAGGGCTGGGGTGATATGCTGGTTCTGGTGACAGTAACCTATCTATCTTCAGGGCTGGGGTGATATGCGGGTTCTGGTGACACTAACCTATCTATCTGCAGGGCTGGGGTGATATACTGGTTCTGGTGACAGTAACCTATCTATCTGCAGGGCTGGGGTGATATGCTGGTTCTGGTGACAGTAACCTATCTATCTGCAGGGCTGGGGTGATATGCTGGTTCTGGTGACAGTAACCTATCTATCTTCAGGGCTGGGGTGATATGCTGGTTCTGGTGACACTAACCTATCTATCTGCAGGGCTGGGGTGATATGCTGGTTCTGGTGACAGTAACCTATCTATCTGCAGGACAGGGGTGATATGCTGGTTCTGGTGACAGTAACCTATCTATCTGCAGGGCTGGGGTGATATGCTGGGTTCTGGTGACAGTAACCTATCTATCTGCAGGGCTGGGGTGATATGCTGGGTCTGGTGACAGTAACCTATCTATCTGCAGGGCTGGGGTGATATGCTGGTTCTGGTGACAGTAACCTATCTATCTGCAGGGCTGGGGTGATATGCTGGTTCTGGTGACAGTAACCTATCTATCTGCAGGACTGGGGTGATATGCTGGTTCTGGTGACAGTAACCTATGTATCTGCATGGCTGGGGTGATATACTGGTGACAGTAACCTATGTATCTGCATGGCTGGGGTGATATACTGGTGACAGTAACCTATCTATCTGCAGGGCTGGGGTGATATGCTGGGTTCTGGTGACAGTAACCTATCTATCTGCAGGGCTGGGGTGATATGCTGGGTCTGGTGACAGTAACATATCTATCTGCAGGGCTGGGGTGATATGCTGGTTCTGGTGACAGTAACCTATCTATCTGCAGGGCTGGGGTGATATGCTGGTTCTGGTGACAGTAACCTATCTATCTGCAGGGCTGGGGTGATATGCTGGTTCTGGTGACAGTAACCTATTTATCTGCAGGGCTGGGGTGATATGCTGGGTCTGGTGACAGTAACCTATCTATCTGCAGGACTGGGGTGATATGCTGGATCTGGTGACAGTAACCTATCTATCTGCAGGGCTGGGGTGATATGCTGGGTCTGGTGACAGTAACCTATGTATCTGCAGGGCTGGGGTGATATGCTGGTTCTGGTGACAGTAACCTATCTATCTGCAGGGCTGGGGTGATATGCTGGTTCTGGTGACAGTAACCTATCTATCTGCAGGGCTGGGGTGATATGCTGGGTCTGGTGACAGTAACCTATCTATCTGCAGGACTGGGGTGATATGCTGGATCTGGTGACAGTAACCTATCTATCTGCAGGGCTGGGGTGATATGCTGGGTCTGGTGACAGTAACCTATGTATCTGCAGGGCTGGGGTGATATGCTGGTTCTGGTGACAGTAACCTATCTATCTGCAGGGCTGGGGTGATATGCTGGTTCTGGTGACAGTAACCTATCTATCTGCAGGGCTGGGGTGATATGCTGGTTCTGGTGACACTAACCTATCTATCTGCAGGGCTGGGGTGATATGCTGGTTCAGGTGACAGTAACTTATCTATCTGCAGGACTGGGGTGATATGCTGGTTCTGGTGACAGTAACCTATCTATCTGCAGGGCTGGGGTGATATGCTGGTTCTGGTGACACTAACCTATCTATCTGCAGGGCTGGGGTGATATGCTGGTTCAGGTGACAGTAACCTATCTATCTGCAGGGCTGAGGTGATATGCTGGTTCTGGTGACAGTAACCTATCTATCTGCAGGGCTGGGGTGATATGCTGGTTCTGGTGACAGTAACCTATCTATCTGCAGGGCTGGGGTGATATGCTGGTTCTGGTGACAGTAACCTATCTATCTGCAGGGCTGGGGTGATATACTGGTTCTGGTGACAGTAACCGATCTATCTGCAGGGCTGGGGTGATATGCTGGTTCTGGTGACAGTAACCTATCTATCTGCAGGGATGGGGTGATATGCTGGTTCTGGTGACAGTAACCTATCTATCTGTAGGGCTGGGGTGATATGCTGGTTCAGGTGACAGTAACTTATCTATCTGCAGGACTGGGGTGATATGCTGGTTCTGGTGACAGTAACCTATCTATCTGCAGGGCTGGGGTGATATGCTGGTTCTGGTGACAGTAACCTATCTATCTGCAGGGCTGGGGTGATATGCTGGTTCAGGTGACAGTAACCTATCTATCTGTAGGGCTGGGGTGATATGCTGGGTCTGGTGACAGTAACCTATCTATCTGCAGGGCTGGGGTGATATGCTGGTTCAGGTGACAGTAACCTATCTATCTGCAGGGCTGGGGTGATATGCTGGTTCTGGTGACAGTAACCTATCTATCAGCAGGGCTGGGGTGATATGCTGGTTCTGGTGACAGTAACCTATCTATCAGCAGGGCTGGGGTGATATGCTGGTTCTGGTGACAGTAACCTATCTATCTGCAGGACTGGGGTGATATGCTGGTTCTGGTGACAGTAACCTATCTATCAGCAGGGCTGGGGTGATATGCTGGTTCTGGTGACAGTAACCTATCTATCTGCAGGACTGGGGTGATATGCTGGTTCTGGTGACAGTAACCTATCTATCAGCAGGGCTGGGGTGATATGCTGGTTCTGGTGACAGTAACCTATCTATCAGCAGGACTGGGGTGATATGCTGGTTCTGGTGACAGTAACCTATCTATCTGCAGGGCTGGGGTGATATGCTGGTTCAGGTGACAGTAACCTATCTATCTGCAGGGCTGGGGTGATATGCTGGTTCAGGTGACAGTAACCTATCTATCTGCAGGGCTGGGGTGATATGCTGGTTCTGGTGACAGTAACCTATCTATCAGCAGGGCTGGGGTGATATGCTGGTTCTGGTGACACTAACCTATCTATCTGCAGGACTGGGGTGATATGCTGGTTCTGGTGACAGTAACCTATCTATCAGCAGGGCTGGGGTGATATGCTGGTTCTGGTGACAGTAACCTATCTATCTGCAGGACTGGGGTGATATGCTGGTTCTGGTGACAGTAACCTATCTATCAGCAGGGCTGGGGTGATATGCTGGTTCTGGTGACAGTAACCTATCTATCAGCAGGGCTGGGGTGATATGCTGGTTCAGGTGACAGTAACCTATCTATCTGCAGGACTGGGGTGATATGCTGGTTCTGGTGACAGTAACCTATCTATCTGCAGGGCTGGGGTGATATGCTGGTTCAGGTGACAGTAACCTATCTATCTGCAGGGCTGGGGTGATATGCTGGTTCTGGTGACAGTAACCTATCTATCAGCAGGGCTGGGGTGATATGCTGGTTCTGGTGACAGTAACCTATCTATCAGCAGGGCTGGGGTGATATGCTGGTTCTGGTGACAGTAACCTATCTATCTGCAGGACTGGGGTGATATGCTGGTTCTGGTGACAGTAACCTATCTATCAGCAGGGCTGGGGTGATATGCTGGTTCTGGTGACAGTAACCTATCTATCAGCAGGACTGGGGTGATATGCTGGTTCTGGTGACAGTAACCTATCTATCTGCAGGGCTGGGGTGATATGCTGGTTCTGGTGACAGTAACCTATCTATCTGCAGGGCTGGGGTGATATGCTGGTTCAGGTGACAGTAACCTATCTATCTGTAGGGCTGGGGTGATATGCTGGGTCTGGTGACAGTAACCTATCTATCTGCAGGGCTGGGGTGATATGCTGGTTCAGGTGACAGTAACCTATCTATCTGCAGGGCTGGGGTGATATGCTGGTTCTGGTGACAGTAACCTATCTATCAGCAGGGCTGGGGTGATATGCTGGTTCTGGTGACACTAACCTATCTATCTGCAGGACTGGGGTGATATGCTGGTTCTGGTGACAGTAACCTATCTATCAGCAGGGCTGGGGTGATATGCTGGTTCTGGTGACAGTAACCTATCTATCTGCAGGACTGGGGTGATATGCTGGGTGTAGTGACAGTAACCTATCTATCTGCAGGGCTGGGGTGATATGCTGGTTCTGGTGACACTAACCTATCTATCTGCAGGGCTGGGGTGATATGCTGGTTCAGGTGACAGTAACCTATCTATCTGCAGGGCTGAGGTGATATGCTGGTTCTGGTGACAGTAACCTATCTATCTGCAGGGCTGGGGTGATATGCTGGTTCTGGTGACAGTAACCTATCTATCTGCAGGGCTGGGGTGATATGCTGGTTCTGGTGACAGTAACCTATCTATCTGCAGGGCTGGGGTGATATACTGGTTCTGGTGACAGTAACCGATCTATCTGCAGGGCTGGGGTGATATGCTGGTTCTGGTGACAGTAACCTATCTATCTGCAGGGATGGGGTGATATGCTGGTTCTGGTGACAGTAACCTATCTATCTGTAGGGCTGGGGTGATATGCTGGTTCAGGTGACAGTAACTTATCTATCTGCAGGACTGGGGTGATATGCTGGTTCTGGTGACAGTAACCTATCTATCTGCAGGGCTGGGGTGATATGCTGGTTCAGGTGACAGTAACCTATCTATCAGCAGGGCTGGGGTGATATGCTGGTTCTGGTGACAGTAACCTATCTATCTGCAGGACTGGGGTGATATGCTGGTTCTGGTGACAGTAACCTATCTATCAGCAGGGCTGGGGTGATATGCTGGTTCTGGTGACAGTAACCTATCTATCTGTAGGGCTGGGGTGATATGCTGGGTCTGGTGACAGTAACCTATCTATCTGCAGGGCTGGGGTGATATGCTGGTTCAGGTGACAGTAACCTATCTATCAGCAGGGCTGGGGTGATATGCTGGTTCTGGTGACAGTAACCTATCTATCTGCAGGACTGGGGTGATATGCTGGTTCTGGTGACAGTAACCTATCTATCAGCAGGGCTGGGGTGATATGCTGGTTCTGGTGACAGTAACCTATCTATCAGCAGGACTGGGGTGATATGCTGGTTCTGGTGACAGTAACCTATCTATCTGCAGGGCTGGGGTGATATGCTGGTTCTGGTGACAGTAACCTATCTATCTGCAGGGCTGGGGTGATATGCTGGTTCAGGTGACAGTAACCTATCTATCTGTAGGGCTGGGGTGATATGCTGGGTCTGGTGACAGTAACCTATCTATCTGCAGGGCTGGGGTGATATGCTGGTTCAGGTGACAGTAACCTATCTATCTGCAGGGCTGGGGTGATATGCTGGTTCTGGTGACACTAACCTATCTATCTGCAGGACTGGGGTGATATGCTGGTTCTGGTGACAGTAACCTATCTATCTGCAGGGCTGGGGTGATATGCTGGTTCAGGTGACAGTAACCTATCTATCTGCAGGGCTGGGGTGATATGCTGGTTCTGGTGACAGTAACCTATCTATCAGCAGGGCTGGGGTGATATGCTGGTTCTGGTGACAGTAACCTATCTATCAGCAGGGCTGGGGTGATATGCTGGTTCTGGTGACAGTAACCTATCTATCTGCAGGACTGGGGTGATATGCTGGTTCTGGTGACAGTAACCTATCTATCAGCAGGGCTGGGGTGATATGCTGGTTCTGGTGACAGTAACCTATCTATCAGCAGGACTGGGGTGATATGCTGGTTCTGGTGACAGTAACCTATCTATCTGCATGGCTGGGGTGATATGCTGGGTCTGGTGACAGTAACCTATCTATCTGCAGGGCTGGGGTGATATGCTGGTTCAGGTGACAGTAACCTATCTATCTGCAGGGCTGGGGTGATATGCTGGTTCTGGTGACAGTAACCTATCTATCAGCAGGGCTGGGGTGATATGCTGGTTCTGGTGACACTAACCTATCTATCTGCAGGGCTGGGGTGATATGCTGGTTCTGGTGACACTAACCTATCTATCTGCAGGACTGGGGTGATATGCTGGTTCTGGTGACAGTAACCTATCTATCAGCAGGGCTGGGGTGATATGCTGGTTCTGGTGACAGTAACCTATCTATCTGCAGGGCTGGGGTGATATGCTGGTTCTGGTGACAGTAACCTATCTATCTGCAGGGCTGGGGTGATATGCTGGTTCTGGTGACAGTAACCTATCTATCTGCAGGGCTGGGGTGATATGCTGGTTCTGGTGACAGTAAGCTATCTATCTGCAGGGCTGGGGTGATATGCTGGGTCTGGTGACAGTAACCTATCTATCAGCAGGGCTGGGGTGATATGCTGGTTCTGGTGACAGTAACCTATCTATCTGCAGGGCTGGGGTGATATGCTGGTTCTGGTGACAGTAACCTATCTATCAGCAGGGCTGGGGTGATATGCTGGTTCTGGTGACAGTAACCTATCTATCTGCAGGGCTGGGGTGATATGCTGGTTCTGGTGACAGTAACCTATCTATCTGCAGGGCTGGGGTGATATGCTGGTTCTGGTGACAGTAACCTATCTATCTGCAGGGCTGGGGGGGATGCTGAGAGTTGTAGTTTTGCGGCAGTTTCAGGTGTTGGCACCTCGGAGAGGGTTATAGAGCAGTGATCTCTTCGCTCTCATTACTTGTATGCAGATGATCATTTATCTCTATATTTTCTTCTAGTTCGGAGTTAATAATTGGCGCTTGATTTCTGGATTGCCGCAGGCTCCGGTTTCCAGCAATAAGTCGCGGTCCCAGGAGTGCGGCAGACACTTTCCGGTCGGACATAATTCACGCGGCGTATTCCCCAGATCCTCCTGTCATCTTCTCCAGATCCGGTGATTTATCTATGTCTGTCCCGTTTGCCATTTCTCCTATTAGGATCTTTTCATTTCACGATTGTGAAGACGTTCAGATATAATTCATCATATTCGCCGTCCCCGCGGGGTTCTCTCGTCTCGATGCTTCAGATGGAGTTACTTAAAGGGGTGACGGATCCCTGGAGGTAATAGTGGGGACCTCTATCAAATAACTGGAGTACAGAGGGGATATAAGGAGCCTCTCCGCTGGGGAACGGGGCATGTCTGGGCTTCACATAATTCGGGGAGGTGAGGTCGCTACTTATGGAGACTTATTGGCAGTGCTACATGGGAAGTCTATTGTCACAGGGACAGAGAACTATCTCACTGCTGCCCCCTACTGGAGACGACTGGTGCATGGCGTGTGCCCCCCCCCCCCCCCCCCATATACGTGCAGAGTAGGAGACACCTTCAATATAGCTCAGGGTATGAAATATCTCTTTTAGAGAGGGTCAGTAAATATCACCCAACTGGACAGATGGAGCCTCAGTGATAGTCAATGGCCATAAACCTTTAATATGTTGGCAATAGTGAGGGTGCAAGTGGGCAAAGGGGCAGGTTGTAGGGAATGGGCCAAGGGAGAGGGGAAAAAATAAGACATGATGTGTAATATGACCCACCAGATCCTTGGAATACTCCTTTATCCCTTGCTGATATCTCGCTTAGGGTCAGTACCTTCAACATGGCGTTCGCCCAGGAGCATAGTGGGCGCCACCACCAGTCTGGGCGGTGTTATAGAGGTAATCAGGTGGTGATGACTGTGATCAGAGCCCGGGCATTAACCCTTCAGCCTTGGTCAAATATCCTAGACGCCTCTGATCACCGATGGAACATGAGCACCGGAGATCATTTCGGGGTTTCCACTGCAACCTCCAGAGGGGACCATAGACATAGAAGTGTATGGATTTCTTAATATACTGCAATATATAAGCATATAACTATATTGTACTGGTGATCAGACCCATTAATGTCCAAGTCCCCAAAGGGGCCTAAAAAAAGTAAAACATAAAAAAGATATAAAGTATTTAAAAAACATAAAAATATAAACAGAAAAAAAGATACAAAATCCCAATCACTTCCTTTCTTTTGAGTGTAAAAGAAAAAATTTTCTGATTCTGAAGGTTTTGCCAACTGACAATAGTCATACGGAATATTAAATCTAACCAATAAGACGCACAAAATGCCCAAAAACAAAATAATCTGTATATCAGCCCTAGAGAAAGAAGAATAGAAGTGATACAGTATAAAGAACATGAGGAGCAAAATCAGCAAAAACATTCTGGAATGAGAAAGGGTTAAATGGGAAATTGTAAATAATCTGACAATTCATCAAAAACAGAGAAATTTACTAAATTTGACTTACAGATTCACAAAGTGGAAACCTGAACTGACTTGGCAAAAAGAAAAATCATACATGAGGTTTATGGTGAAGGCGACTGTGCGGTTGTATCAGGAAAGGTTTGGACTTCTAAAGTAACTTATTATAAAATCACGAGAAGAAAAACTGAAAGAAAGAAAAACAAAAAAGCCTGAGAGTCGTATAATGGCAAATTATAGCAATAAAGGAGGAGGTGGCGGGATTAGGAAAACTGGTGAGGAGGAGCAAGGAGGGGAACGGCTCCGAAATCATATGTACAGGGAAAAACTGCAAAGAAAATGTACTGCAGAAGAAAAACCATTCTGTAAGGAAGTGGAGGAAACGAAAACATTGGCAGGTGGATCGGAGAAAAGATTTCAACATGGATCAAAAATATAATTACTAATATAATATAACTACTATAATACTGCTCCTATGTACAAGAATATAACTACTATAATACTGCTCCTATGTACAAGAATATAACTACTATAATACTACTCCTATGTACAAGAATATAACTACTATAATACTACTCCTATGTACAAGAATATAACTACTATAATACTACCCCTATGTACAAGAATATAACTACTATAATACTAACTACTATGTACAAGAATATAACTACTATAATACTACTCCTATGTACAAGAATATAACTACTATAATACTACCTCCTATGTACAAGAATATAACTACTATAATACTACTCCTATGTACAAGAATATAACTACTATAATACTACTCCTATGTACAAGAATATAACTACTATAATACTAACATCCCATGTACAAGAATACAACTACTATAATACTACCTCCTATGTACAAGAATATAACTACTATAATACTACTCCTATGTACAAGAATATAACTACTATAATACTACTCCTATGTACAAGAATATAACTACTATAATACTACATCCCATGTACAAGAATATAACTACTATAATACTACCTCCTATGTACAAGAATATAACTACTATAATACTGCTCCTATGTACAAGAATATAACTACTATAATACTACTCCTATGTACAAGAATATAACTACTATAATACTACTCCTATGTACAAGAATATAACTACTATAATACTACTCCTATGTACAAGAATATAACTACTATAATACTACTCCTATGTACAAGAATATAACTACTATAATACTGCTCCTACGTACAAGAATATAACTACTATAATACTACTCCTATGTACAAGAATATAACTACTATAATACTACCTCCTATGTACAAGAATATAACTACTATAATACTACCTCCTATGTACAAGAATATATCTACTATAATACTGCTCCTATGTACAAGAATATAACTACTATAATATTACCTCCTATGTACAAGAATATAACTACTATAATACTGCTCCTATGTACAAGAATATAACTACTATAATATTACCTCCTATGTACAAGAATATAACTACTATAATACTACCTCCTATGTACAAGAATATAACTACTATAATACTACCTCCTATGTACAAGAATATAACTACTATAATACTGCTCCTATGTACAAGAATATAACTACTATAATACTACTCCTATGTACAAGAATATAACTACTATAATACTACTCCTATGTACAAGAATATAACTACTATAATACTACTCCTATGTACAAGAATATAACTACTATAATACTACCTCCTATGTACAAGAATATATCTACTATAATACTGCTCCTATGTACAAGAATATAACTACTATAATACTACATCCCATGTACAAGAATATAACTACTATAATACTACCTCCTATGTACAAGAATATAACTACTATAATACTAATCCTATGTACAAGAATATATCTACTATAATACTGCTCCTATGTACAAGAATATAACTACTATAATACTACATCCCATGTACAAGAATATAACTACTATAATACTACCTCCTATGTACAAGAATATAACTACTATAATACTGCTCCTATGTACAAGAATATAACTACTATAATACTACTCCTATGTACAAGAATATAACTACTATAATACTACTCCTATGTACAAGAATATAACTACTATAATACTACTCCTATGTACAAGAATATAACTACTATAATACTACCTCCTATGTACAAGAATATATCTACTATAATACTGCTCCTATGTACAAGAATATAACTACTATAATACTACATCCCATGTACAAGAATATGACTACTATAATACTACCTCCTATGTACAAGAATATGACTACTATAATACTGCTCCTATGTACAAGAATATAACTATTATAATACTACTCCTATGTACAAGAATATAACTACTATAATACTACCTCCTATGTACAAGAATATATCTACTATAATACTGCTCCTATGTACAAGAATATAACTACTATAATACTACCTCCTATGTACAAGAATATAACTACTATAATACTGCTCCTATGTACAAGAATATAACTACTATAATACTGCCTCCTATGTACAAGAATATAACTACTATAATACTACTCCTATGTACAAGAATATAACTACTATAATACTACCTCCTATGTACAAGAATATAACTACTATAATACTGCTCCTATGTACAAGAATATAACTACTATAATACTACTCCTATGTACAAGAATATAACTACTATAATACTACTCCTATGTACAAGAATATAACTACTATAATACTACTCCTATGTACAAGAATATAACTACTATAATACTACTCCTATGTACAAGAATATAACTACTATAATACTACCTCCTATGAACAAGAATATAACTACTATAATACTGCTCCTATGTACAAGAATATAACTACTATAATACTACCTCCTATGTACAAGAATATAACTACTATAATACTGCTCCTATGTACAAGAATATAACTACTATAATACTACCTCCTATGTACAAGAATATAACTACTATAATACTACTCCTATGTACAAGAATATAACTACTATAATACTACTCCTATGTACAAGAATATAACTACTATAATACTACCTCCTATGTACAAGAATATATCTACTATAATACTGCTCCTATGTACAAGAATATAACTACTATAATACTACTCTTATGTACAAGAATATAACTACTATAATACTACTCCTATGTACAAGAATATAACTACTATAATACTGCTCCTATGTACAAGAATATAACTACTATAATACTACTCCTATGTACAAGAATATAACTACTATAATACTACTCCTATGTACAAGAATATAACTACTATAATACTACTCCTATGTACAAGAATATAACTACTATAATACTACTCCTATGTACAAGAATATAACTACTATAATACTAATCCTATGTACAAGAATATAACTACTATAATACTACCTCCTATGTACAAGAATATAACTACTATAATACTACTCCTATGTACAAGAATATAACTACTATAATACTACCTCCTATGTACAAGAATATAACTACTATAATACTGCTCCTATGTACAAGAATATAACTACTATAATACTACTCCTATGTACAAGAATATAACTACTATAATACTACCTCCTATGTACAAGAATATAACTACTATAATACTGCTCCTATGTACAAGAATATAACTACTATAATACTACTCCTATGTACAAGAATATAACTACTATAATACTACTCCTATGTACAAGAATATAACTACTATAATACTACTCCTATGTACAAGAATATAACTACTATAATTTTACCTCCTATGTACAAGAATATAACTACTATAATACTACTCCTATGTACAAGAATATAACTACTATAATACTACTCCTATGTACAAGAATATAACTACTATAATACTACATCCCATGTACAAGAATATAACTATTATAATACTACCTCCTATGTACAAGAATATAACTACTATAATACTAATCCTACGTACAAGAATATATCTACTATAATACTGCTCCTATGTACAAGAATATAACTACTATAATACTACATCCCATGTACAAGAATATAACTACTATAATACTACCTCCTATGTACAAGAATATAACTACTATAATACTGCTCCTATGTACAAGAATATAACTACTATAATACTACTCCTATGTACAAGAATATAACTACTATAATACTACTCTTATGTACAAGAATATAACTACTATAATACTACCTCCTATGTACAAGAATATATCTACTATAATACTGCTCCTATGTACAAGAATATAACTACTATAATACTACTCCTATGTACAAGAATATAACTACTATAATACTACTCCTATGTACAAGAATATAACTTCTATAATACTACTCCTAGGTACAATAATATAACTACTATAATACTACTCCTATGTACAAGAATATAACTACTATAATACTACATCCCATGTACAAGAATATAACTACTATAATACTACTCCTATATACAAGAATATAACTACTATAATACTACTCCTATATACAAGAATATAACTACTATAATACTAATCCTACGTACAAGAATATATCTACTATAATACTGCTCCTATGTACAAGAATATAACTACTATAATACTACTCCTATGTACAAGAATATAACTACTATAATACTACCTCCTATGTACAAGAATATAACTACTATAATACTGCTCCTATGTACAAGAATATAACTACTATAATACTGCTCCTATGTACAAGAATATAACTACTATAATACTACTCCTATGTACAAGAATATAACTACTATAATACTACTCTTATGTACAAGAATATAACTACTATAATACTACCTCCTATGTACAAGAATATATCTACTATAATACTGCTCCTATGTACAAGAATATAACTACTATAATACTACTCCTATGTACAAGAATATAACTACTATAATACTACTCCTATGTACAAGAATATAACTACTATAATACTGCTCCTATGTACAAGAATATAACTACTATAATACTACCTCCTATGTACAAGAATATAACTACTATAATACTACTCCTATGTACAAGAATATAACTACTATAATACTACCTCCTATGTACAAGAATATAACTACTATAATATTACCTCCTATGTACAAGAATATAACTACTATAATATTACCTCCTATGTACAAGAATATAACTACTATAATATTACCTCCTATGTACAAGAATATAACTACTATAATATTACCTCCTATGTACAAGAATATAACTACTATAATACTGCTCCTATGTACAAGAATATAACTACTATAATACTACTCCTATGTACAAGAATATAACTACTATAATACTGCTCCTATGTACAAGAATATAACTACTATAATACTACTCCTATGTACAAGAATATAACTACTATAATACTACTCCTATATACAAGAATATAACTACTATAATACTACTCTTATGTACAAGAATATAACTACTATAATACTACTCCTATGTACAAGAATATAACTACTATAATACTACTCCTATATACAAGAATATAACTACTATAATACTACTCCTATGTACAAGAGTATAACTACTATAATACTACTCCTATGTACAAGAATATAACTACTATAATACTACTCCTATGTACAAGAATATAGCTACTATAATACTACTCCTATGTACAAGAATATAACTACTATAATACTACTCCTATATACAAGAATATAACTACTATAATACTACTCCTATGTACAAGAGTATAACTACTATAATACTGCTCCTATGTACAAGAATATAGCTACTATAATACTACTCCTATGTACAAGAATATAGCTACTATAATACTACACCTATATACAAGAATATAACTACTATAATACTACTCCTATGTAGAGATGAGCGAACACTAAAATGTTCGAGGTTCGAAATTCGATTCGAACAGCCGCTCAATGTTCGTGTGTTCGAACGGGTTTCGAACCCCATTATAGTCTATGGGGAACAGATACTCGTTAAGGGGGAAACCCAAATCCGTGTCTGGAGGGTCACCAAGTCCACTATGACACCCCAGGAAATGATGCCAACACCTCTGGAATGACACTGGGACAGCAGGGGAAGCATGTCTGGGGGCATCTAACACACCAAAGACCCTCTATTACCCCAACATCACAGCCTAACAACTACACACTTTACACACTCAATACCACCTCTCTGACAGTAGGAAAACACCTTGAAACATGTGAATTTGGCCCTTGTAGTAAGTTGAGGTTGGCACCAACATTTGTTTTGAAAATCAGGGTGGATTGAGCCTCTAACCAGCAGAGTTTGGGCAAATTCATGGTGGAGGGAGCCTCTAAACACCCCAGTTTGGGCAAATTCATGGTGGAGGGAGCCTCTAAAAACCCCAGTTTGGGCAAATTCATGGTGGAGGGAGCCTCTAAAAACCCCAGTTTGGACCAATTCATGGTGGAGGGAGCCTCTAAAAACCCCAGTTTGGACCAATTCATGGTGGAGGGAGCCTCTAACCAGCCCAGTTTGGACCAATTCATGGTGGAGGGAGCCTCTAAAAACCCCAGTTTGGACCAATTCATGATGGAGGGAGCCTCTAAACAGCCCAGTTTGGGCAAATTCATGGTGGAGGGAGCCTCTAAAAACCCCCAGTTTGGACCAATTCATGGTGGAGGGAGCCTCTAAAAACCCCAGTTTGGACCAATTCATGGTGGAGGGAGCCTCTAAACAGCTCAGTTTGGGCAAATTCATGGTGGAGGGAGCCTCTAAAAACCCCAGTTTGGACCAATTCATGGTGGAGGGAGCCTCTAAAAACCCCAGTTTGGACCAATTCATGGTGGAGGGAGCCTCTAAAAACCCCAGTTTGGACCAATTCATGATGGAGGGAGCCTCTAAACAGCCCAGTTTGGGCAAATTCATGGTGGAGGGAGCCTCTAAACAGCCCAGTTTGGACCAATTCATGGTGGAGGGAGCCTCTAAAAACCCCAGTTTGGACCAATTCATGGTGGAGGGAGCCTCTAAAAACCCCAGTTTGGACCAATTCATGGTGGAGGGAGCCTCTAAAAACCCCAGTTTGGACCAATTCATGGTGGAGGGAGCCTCTAAACAGCCCAGTTTGGACCAATTCATGGTGGAGGGAGCCTCTAAAAACCCCAGTTTGGACCAATTCATGGTGGAGGGAGCCTCTAAACAGCTCAGTTTGGGCAAATTCATGGTGGAGGGAGCCTCTAAAAACCCCAGTTTGGACCAAATCATGGTGGAGGGAGCCTCTAAAAACCCCAGTTTGGACCAATTCATGGTGGAGGGAGCCTCTAAAAACCCCAGTTTGGACCAATTCATGATGGAGGGAGCCTCTAAACAGCCCAGTTTGGGCAAATTCATGGTGGAGGGAGCCTCTAAAAACCCCAGTTTGGACCAATTCATGGTGGAGGGAGCCTCTAAAAACCCCAGTTTGGACCAATTCATGGTGGAGGGAGCCTCTAAAAACCCCAGTTTGGACCAATTCATGGTGGAGGGAGCCTCTAAAAACCCCAGTTTGGACCAATTCATGGTGGAGGGAGCCTCTAAAAACCCCAGTTTGGACCAATTCATGGTGGAGGGAGCCTCTAAACAGCCCAGTTTGGACCAATTCATGGTGGAGGGAGCCTCTAAAAACCCCAGTTTGGACCAATTCATGGTGGAGGGAGCCTCTAAAAACCCCAGTTTGGACCAATTCATGATGGAGGGAGCCTCTAAACAGCCCAGTTTGGGCAAATTCATGGTGGAGGGAGCCTCTAAAAACCCCCAGTTTGGACCAATTCATGGTGGAGGGAGCCTCTAAAAACCCCAGTTTGAACCAATTCATGGTGGAGGGAGCCTCTAAACAGCTCAGTTTGGGCAAATTCATGGTGGAGGGAGCCTCTAACCAGCCCAGTTTGGACCAATTCATGGTGGAGGGAGCCTCTAAACAGCCCAGTTTGGACCAATTCATGGTGGAGGGAGCCTCTAAAAACCCCAGTTTGGGCAAATTCATGGTGGAGGGAGCCTCTAAAAACCCCAGTTTGGACCAATTCATGGTGGAGGGAGCCTCTAAAAACCCCAGTTTGGACCAATTCATGGTGGAGGGAGCCTCTAAACAGCCCAGTTTGGACCAATTCATGGTGGAGGGAGCCTCTAAAAACCCCAGTTTGGACCAATTCATGGTGGAGGGAGCCTCTAAAAACCCCAGTTTGGACCAATTCATGGTGGAGGGAGCCTCTAAAAACCCCAGTTTGGACCAATTCATGGTGGATGGAGCCTCTAAAAACCCCAGTTTGGACCAATTCATGGTGGAGGGAGCCTCTAAAAACCCCAGTTTGGACCAATTCATGATGGAGGGAGCCTCTAAACAGCCCAGTTTGGGCAAATTCATGATGGAGGGAGCCTCTAAAAACCCCAGTTTGGACCAATTCATGATGGAGGGAGCCTCTAAACAGCCCAGTTTGGACCAATTCATGGTGGAGAGAGCCTCTAAAAACCCCAGTTTGGACCAATTCATGGTGGAGGGAGCCTCTAAACAGGCCAGTTTGGGCAAATTCATGGTGGAGGGAGCCTCTAAACAGCCCAGTTTGGGCAAATTCATGGTGGAGGGAGCCTCTAACCAGCCCAGTTTGGACCAATTCATGGTGGAGGGAGCCTCTAAAAACCCCAGTTTGGACCAATTCATGGTGGAGGGAGCCTCTAAACAGCCCAGTTTGGACCAATTCATGGTGGAGGGAGCCTCTAAACAGCCCAGTTTGGACCAATTCATGGTGGAGGGAGCCTCTAAAAACCCCAGTTTGGACCAATTCATGGTGGAGGGAGCCTCTAAACAGCCCAGTTTGGACCAATTCATGGTGGAGGGAGCCTCTAAAAACCCCAGTTTGGACCAATTCATGGTGGAGGGAGCCTCTAAAAACCCCAGTTTGGACCAATTCATGATGGAGGGAGCCTCTAAACAGCCCAGTTTGGACCAATTCATGGTGGAGAGAGCCTCTAAAAACCCCAGTTTGGACCAATTCATGGTGGAGGGAGCCTCTAAACAGGCCAGTTTGGGCAAATTCATGGTGGAGGGAGCCTCTGAACAGGCCAGTTTGGGCAAATTCATGGTGGAGGGAGCCTCTAACCAGCCCAGTTTGGACCAATTCATGGTGGAGGGAGCCTCTAACCAGCCCAGTTTGGACCAATTCATGGTGGAGGGAGCCTCTAAAAACCCCAGTTTGGACCAATTCATGGTGGAGGGAGCCGCTAAACACCCCAGTTTGGACCAATTCATGGTGGAGGGAGCCTCTAACCAGCAGAGTTGGTGGAAATCAGGGTGGAGGGAGCCTCTAACCAGCAGAGTTGTGGGAAAGCAGGGTGGAGGGAGCCTCTAACCAGCAGAGTTGTGGGAAAGCAGGGTGGAGGGAGCCTCTAACCAGCAGAGTTGGGGGAAATCAGGGTGGAGGGAGCCTAGTATTAGCAGAATTGTGCAACGCTTATGGTGGATGAGTATGAGGATGCGGAGGAATTGGAGAGGTTGAGTACAGACATGGAGTTTCATGTTGGGGTGCTTTACACAGGTGGGCCCAAAAATGAAGGCTCTATCCAGTGGTGGTTCATTTTTATCAAAGTGAGCCGGTCGGCACTCTCAGCTGACAGACGGGTGCGCTTGTCAGTGATGATGCCACCGGCTGCACTGAACACCCTCTCAGATAGGACGCTGGCGGCAGGACAGGACAGCACCTCCAAGGCATATAGGGTAAGTTCAAGCCACAGGTCCAACTTCGACACCCAATACGTGTTGGGCGCAGAGGGGTCGGAGAGGACAGGGCTGTGGTCGGAAAGGTATTCCCGCAACATGCGCCTATACTTCTCACGCCTGGTGACACTAGGACCCTCCGTGGCGGCACTTTGGCGAGGGGGTGCCATCAAGGTGTCCCAGACCTTAGACAGTGTGCCCCTCGTTTGTGTGGACCGGTGAGAACTTGGTCGCCTACTGGAGGAACTGCCCTCCCTGCCGCCACTGTCACATGCTGGAAACATCTCCATCATATTCTGCACCAATTGCCTGTGGCAAGCATTGATGCGATTGGCCCTCCCCTCTACCGGAATAAAAGACGAGATGTTGTTTTTATACCGGGGGTCAAGGATAGCAAAGATCCAGTACTGGTTGTCCTCCATGATTTTGACAATACGCTTGTCGGTTGTAAAGCACCCCAACATGAACTCAGCCATGTCTGCCACAGGGTTAGTTGGCATGACTCCTCTGGCCCCACCGGAAAGTTCAATCTCCATTTCCTCCTCATCCTCCATGTCTACCCATCCGCGCTGCAACAATGGGACGATTCGAAGTTGCCCGGAAGCCTCCTGTATCACCATCACATCATCGGACAACTCTTCTTCCTCCTCCTCCTCCTCCATTAAACGCAGTGAAGCGGACAGATGTGTGGACCTACTCTCCAGCTGTGACGGATCGGATGCTATCCCTAACTCCTCTGTGTGATCTGAGTTATCCCTGATGTCAATCAGGGATTCTCTCAGAACACACAAGAGCGGGATTGTAAGGCTCACCATCGCATCCTCAGAGCTCACCCTCCTTGTGGACTCCTCAAAGACCCGTAGGATGTCACAAAGGTCTCTCATCCATGGCCACTCATGGATGTGAAACTGAGGCAGCTGACTTTGTGGCACCCTAGGGTTTTGTAGCTGGTATTCCATCAAAGGTCTCTGCTGCTCAACCACTCTATTCAACATCTGAAACGTGAAGCGTGTGGGGACGTCGCACAAAAGCCGGTGTTGTGGCACATGCAGGCGTTGCTGGAGAGATTTTAAGCTAGCAGCGGCTACTGTCGACTTGCGAAAGTGGGCGCACATGCGCCGCACTTTCACCAGTAGCTCTGGAACATTGGGGTAGCTCTTTAGGAAACGTTGCACCACTAGGTTGAAGACGTGGGCCAGGCATGGAACATGTTGGAGTCCGGCAAGCTCCAGAGCTGCTACCAGGTTCCGGCCGTTATCACAAACGACCATGCCTGGGCCCAGGTGCAGCGGCTCAAACCATATTGCCGTCTCATCGAGGAGGGCATCCCTCACCTCGGAGGCAGTGTGCTGTCTGTCCCCCAAGCTGATCAGCTTCAGCACAGCCTGCTGACGTCTACCAACGCCAGTGCTGCAACGTTTCCAACTCGTAGCTGGGGTCAATCTAACAGCGGAGGAGGAGGCGGTGGCGGAGGAGGAGGCGGTGGCGGAGGAGGAGGCGGTAGAGGAGGAGGAGGAGGGGGGTGTTCTTCTCGTGTCCCTGCCAGGAATGTTAGGCGGGGAGACGAGGTACACCGGGCCAGTTTGGGAAGCAGTCCCAGCCTCAACTACATTCACCCAGTGTGCCGTCAGTGAAATGTAGCGTCCCTGTCCGCATGCACTTGTCCACGCGTCGGTGGTCAAGTGGACCTTTGTGCAAAGCGCGGAACTAAGGGCCCGCCTGATGTTGAGTGACACGTGCTGGTGCAAGGCGGGGACGGCACACCGGGAGAAGTAGTGACGGCTAGGGACGGCATAGCGAGGTGCCGCAGTTGCCATCAGGTCCAGGAAGGCGGGAGTTTCAACAAGCCGGAACGCCAACATCTCCTGGGCCAGCAGTTTAGCGATGTTGGCGTTCAAGGCTTGCGCGTGTGGGTGGTTAGCGGTGTATTTCTGCCGCCGCTCCAATGTCTGAGAGATGGTGGGTTGTTGTAAAGAAGCGCCTGATGGTGCCTTTGATGGTGCAGGAGAAGGAGATAAGACAGAAACAGGGGAGGATGAGGAAGAAGTCAACAAAGTGGCGGAGGCAGATGAAGTGGTGTCCTGGCTCGTCCTCTGGAGTGCATCGCCAGCACAGTCAGCAGTGGCAGTGGCAGAGGCAGAGGCAGTGGCAGAGGCAGTGGCAGTGGCGTGAACGGCAGGCGGCCTTTGTCCTGCCGTTGCTGCCTGCCACTGATTCCAGTGCTTGGATTCCAAATGACGGCGCATTGAAGTGGTGGACAGGTTGCTCTTCTCAGAGCCCCTAATCAATTTCGAGAGGCAAATTGTGCAGACAACACTATATCTGTCCTCGGCGCATTCCTTGAAAAAACTCCACACCTTCGAGAAACGTGCCCTCGAGGTGGGAGTTTTTCGGGGCTGGGTACGAACTGGAATATCTTGGGAGATTCCGGGTGTGGCCTGGCTTCGCCTAAGCTGCTGACCTCTGCCTCTGCCTCTAGCTACCCTTTTTGGTGCTGCACCTGCCTCAACATCCACACTACTTTCCCCGCTTGACATCCCCCCTGTCCAGGTCGGGTCAGTGTCCTCATCATCCACCACTTCCTCTTCCAACTCCTGTCTCATCTCCTCCTCCCGCACAATGCGCCGGTCAACTGGATGCCCTGACGGCAACTGCGTCACATCATCGTCGATGAGGGTGGGTTGCTGGTCATCCACCACCAAATCGAACGGAGATGGAGGAGACTCTAGTGTTTGAGCATCTGGACACAGATGCTCCTCTGTTAGGTTCGTGGAATCGTGACGTGGAGAGGCAGGTTGAGGGACAATGAAAGGAGCGGAGAACAGCTCTGGGGAGCAGGGACAGTTGGGGTTATTGTTCTGTGAAGCTTGGGAATTTTGGGAGGAAGGAGGACAAGACTGTTGGGTAATAGGAGGAGAGGAGGCAGAGTCTGACTGGCTGCTGGACAATGTGCTGTAAGCGTTCTCTGACAGCCATTGCAAGACCTGTTCCTGGTTCTCGGGCCTACTAAGGTTTGTACCCTGCAGTTTAGTTAATGTGGCAAGCAACCCTGGCACTGTGGAGTGGCGCAATGCTTGCTGCCCCACAGGAGTAGGCACGGGACGCCCTGTGGCTTCACTGCTACCTTGCTCCCCAGAACCATTCCCCCGACCTCGCCCACGGCCTCGTCCACGTCCCTTTCCGGGAGCCTTGCGCATTTTGAATTCCCAGTTAGAAATTGGCACTATATACCAGTAGTAAAAATTGTGGGTGCACGTAACCCCAATATATTCTTTGAATTCCCAGTCAGACAATGGCACTGTATACCAGTAGTAAAAATTGTGGGTGCACGTAACCCCAATATATTCTTTGAATTCCCAGTCAGACAATGGCACTATATGGCAGTAGCAAAAATAGTGGGTGTATATAGCCCCAATTCTATTGCTAGGGGACTTGCAGGGTATTTCTGGGGTGAAGGTGGGGGGGCACACCGTTGGAACGGGTATCGGGGTATATATCGGGTATACGGGAATACACTGACAGTGTATTCCATTCAGGATCCTGGGAAAGCTGGGTTGCGGCGATTGAGCCCGTCAGTGCCACGTTACACTGACAAGCTTCTCCCTGGAATTTAGCTCTTACAAGAGCTGTTGGTTGTCTTCTCCTTCCTATCCTAGCCTGTCCCTGCCTACCCAGAATCTAAGCCCTAGCTAGCTGGACGGAAACCTCCGTCCTCGGTGAATTGCAAGCTCAGAATGACGCGAACCTGGGCGGCGCTGTTCTTTTAAATTAGAGGTCACATGTTTTCGGCAGCCAATGGGTTTTGCCTACTTTTCTCAACGTCACCGGTGTCGTAGTTCCTGTCCTGGAATCGAGTAATGGCGCACTTTACCACGCGGTGTTCGATTCGAACATGCCGAACAGCCTAATATCCGATCGAACATGAGTTCGATAGAACACTGTTCGCTCATCTCTACTCCTATGTACAAGAATATAACTACTATAATACTACCTCCTATGTACAAGAATATATCTACTATAATACTGCTCCTATGTACAAGAATATAACTACTATAATACTACCTCCTATGTACAAGAATATAACTACTATAATACTACCCCCATGTACAAGAATATAACTACTATAATACTACTCCTATGTACAAGAATATAACTACTATAATACTACTCCTATGTACAAGAATATAACTACTATAATACTACTCCTATGTACAAGAATATAACTACTATAATACTACTCCTATGTACAAGAATATAACTACTGTAATACTACTCCTATGTACAAGAATATAACTACTATAATACTACTCCTATGTACAAGAATATAACTACTATAATACTACTCCTATGTACAAGAATATAACTACTATAATACTGCTCCTATGTACAAGAATATAACTACTATAATACTACTCCTATGTACAAGAATATAAATACTATAATACTGCTCCTATGTACAAGAATATAACTACTATAATACTGCTCCTATATACAAGAATATAACTACTATAATACTACCTCCTATGTACAAGAATATAACTACTATAATACTACTCCTATGTACAAGAATATAACTACTATAATACTACTCCTATGTACAAGAATATAACTACTATAATACTACCTCCTATGTACAAGAATATAACTACTATAATACTACTACTATGTACAAGAATATAACTACTATAATACTGCTCCTATGTACAAGAATATAACTACTATAATACTGCTCCTATGTACAAGAATATAACTACTATAATACTGCTCCTATGTACAAGAATATAACTACTATAATACTGCTCCTATGTACAAGAATATAACTACTATAATACTGCTCCTATGTACAAGAATATAACTACTATAATACTACCTCCTATGTACAAGAATATTACTACTATAATACTGCTCCTATGTACAAGAATATAACTACTATAATACTGCTCCTATGTACAAGAATATAACTACTATAATACTACTCCTATGTACAAGAATATAACTACTATAATACTGCTCCTATGTACAAGAATATAACTACTATAATACTACCTCCTATGTACAAGAATATTACTACTATAATACTGCTCCTATGTACAAGAATATAACTACTATAATACTGCTCCTATGTACAAGAATATAACTACTATAATACTACCTCCTATGTACAAGAATATAACTACTATAATACTACACCTATGTACAAGAATATAACTACTATAATACTACCTCCTATGTACAAGAATATAACTACTATAATACTACTCCTATATACAAGAATATAACTACTATAATACTACTCCTATGTACAAGAATATAACTACTATAATACTGCCTCCTATGTACAAGAATATAACTACTATAATACTACTCCTATGTACAAGAATATAACTACTATAATACTACTCCTATATACAAGAATATAACTACTATAATACTACTACTATGTACAAGAATATAACTACTATAATACTGCTCCTATGTACAAGAATATAACTACTATAATACTACCTCCTATGTACAAGAATATTACTACTATAATACTGCTCCTATGTACAAGAATATAACTACTATAATACTGCTCCTATGTACAAGAATATAACTACTATAATACTACCTCCTATGTACAAGAATATAACTACTATAATACTACACCTATGTACAAGAATATAACTACTATAATACTACCTCCTATGTACAAGAATATAACTACTATAATACTGCTCCTATGTACAAGAATATAACTACTATAATACTACCTCCTATGTACAAGAATATAACTACTATAATACTACACCTATGTACAAGAATATAACTACTATAATACTACCTCCTATGTACAAGAATATTACTACTATAATACTGCTTCTATGTACAAGAATATAACTACTATAATACTACTCCTATATACAAGAATATAACTACTATAATACTACCTCCTATGTACAAGAATATAACTACTATAATACTACTCCTATGTACAAGAATATAACTACTATAATACTACTCCTATGTACAAGAATATAACTACTATAATACTACTCCTATGTACAAGAATATAACTACTATAATACTACTCCTATGTACAAGAATATAACTACTATAATACTGCTCCTATGTACAAGAATATAACTACTATAACACTGCCCCGTATGTATAAGTATAGTACAGCTATAATACATATATTGCTGCAGTCTTTCCCCTATAGGTGTACATATATCCCATTATTCTTTCTGTACATCAGGACTCCTCTCTGGGTTTCCCCTCCGCTTGGGCTCGTGTTCAGTCCTGAGGTTATTCCCCAGATATTCGGCATTGTTGGGGTGATTGTATTCCTGGATTTCCCAGTTCCTGTAGATAAGAGGGGCGCTGTATATCGCAGCTTATATATCATCAGGCGGTGCTCTGTGTGTGAGATCCGGGGTATTAGATTCCTAGGTGATATATGATCAATGAATAGCCTGTGAGTGACGGCTGCGCCGCGCTGCGTTCCCTTAAATCGTCCTCTCTCCGGGCTTGATCTATGTGACATGTTGCTGCGTCGGGGGATCAATCACTCAGCAGCACAGATCCCGTCCTCGCCATACGCTGAGCCGAAGGGTCCGGCCACAATAATTAGGGGAAATTGTTCACGTTGGACATGGATCAAACACATGTGTGCAACGGATAATTCATTCCTCTGATGGGTCTGGAAGGGAATTCAATAAGCGGCGCAGAATATCCAATTGCAAGTTCAATGTCGGCTTCACAATACAGAAGTCTGGTACAGGCCGGAGTCACAAGCCTCAGAAATCCTGCGCCAAATCTGAGCGATAGGAGCGGGTTACTGCAGGACTCCCTGCGGCCGGGGCTGTGATAAACCCGGATCAGGTGAAAGGAGGATTATCGGGTCAGTAACAAAAGCAATAACTGAACAATAATAGGAGCAGAAGCCTACAAGAAGCAATGCAGAGATAGTCATCCTAATATGTATATGCAAACAAGCTTGTAAGTGCACTGGGGGAGGGGCCTAATCTGCTGCAGGTGCTTCACAATGTCCTCCCTTTTGCAATTGACATTTTCAGCTTCGGATGCTCCTCCGGATTGTATATGTATCAATGATGTGTATCTTAGTATTGCTTCAAAGAGATAGATGAGGTAGATAGATAGATAGATAGATAGATAGATAGATAGATAGATAGATAGATAGGAGATAGATAGATAGATAGATAGATAGATAGATAGATAGATAGGAGATAGATACATAGATAGATAGATAGATAGATAGATAGATAGATAGATAGATAGATAGAAGATAGGTAGATAGGAGATAGATAGATAGATAGATAGATAGATAGATAGATAGATAGATAGGAGATAGATAGATAGATAGATAGATAGATAGATAGATAGATAGATAGGAGATAGATAGATAGATAGATAGATAGGAGATAGATAGATAGATAGATAGTTAGATAGATAGATAGATAGATAGATAGATAGATAGATAGATAGATAGGAGATAGATACATATATAGATAGATAGGAGATAGATAGATAGATAGATAGATAGATAGATAGGAGATAGATAGATAGATAGATAGATAGATAGATAGATAGATAGATAGGAGATAGATAGATAGGAGATAGATAGATAGATAGATAGATAGATAGATAGATAGGAGATAGATAGATAGATAGATAGATAGATAGATAGATAGATAGATAGGAGATAGATAGATAGATAGATAGATAGATAGATAGATAGGAGATAGATACATAGATAGATAGATAGATAGATAGATAGATAGATAGATAGATAGGAGATAGATAGATAGATAGATAGATAGATAGATAGGAGATAGATAGATAGATAGATAGGAGATAGATAGATAGATAGATAGATAGATAGATAGATAGATAGGAGATAGATAGATAGATAGATAGATAGATAGATAGATAGGAGATAGATACATAGATAGATAGATAGATAGATAGATAGATAGGAGATAGATAGATAGATAGATAGATAGGAGATAGATAGATAGATAGATAGATAGATAGATAGATAGATAGGAGATAGATACATAGATAGATAGGAGATAGATAGATAGATAGATAGATAGGAGATAGATAGATAGATAGATAGATAGATAGATAGATAGGAGATAGATAGATAGATAGATAGATAGATAGATAGGAGATAGATAGATAGATAGATAGATAGATAGATAGAATTATCCGGGGGGTGTCAGACAATTTGGGGGATGTAATTCAGGGTCTTCTGTGCTATTCACCACTCGGGGTCCACTAGGGGATTCCCCTGTTCCTATTTGCCCCCCTCTACCTTCTATAGGAGCCCTGTGATGACACTATATGATATGATATGACGGAGAGTTCTGGATTTTCTATGTGTCAGTAAATTCTTTATTGCATAGACCTGTCACAGATTTACTGACATTTGATCTTTGGCCATGACGGGCCCCCTGGCTGACATTATACGGTCTATGTATTTTTAGGTGGCCACAAAGCTGACAGTGGAGTGTGAGGCTGCACATTGTATTGGGGGCAGAGGGATTAGATTGTAAGCTCCTTGCTCCAGATTCCCCATCTATTCCGCAGGCCGTGCCCGGTGCCCGGGCCGACATCTCTAGCAGTGACATCTGTATAAATCTCCTTCCAACTTTCCGTCTCCATGTTCTTATGGAATGTGTGCGTCAGGTCAGGCGGGCGCAGGGCTCCAGGACCTGGCGGGGTTCCCTGATGCTTTTTAATCAAACCTCCACCTTTATCCCAGTTATGGGAATTTACAGACCGTAATCACTTAGAAGCCATTAAAGGGTTTTCCTAACGCAGAACATCTGTGACCTCCTCCAAAGATTTTCACCTCAAACTGTTGCAAATCAGCTCGTGGGCCTGGACATTTCACTTACTGAGGGGCTGCGAGTGTTTAAAGACCAGAGCGGGCTGTAAATTCCCACCAAGACGCTTCCAGCTCTGCAAATATCACTTGCTGATTCCTAAAGCACGAAAACTCCTAAAATCTTAGCAAAGGGCTCAGTAGGTGGAGCAGCGGTAGCCCTGGGAGGGTGCACGGGCCCGGCAGGGTAACAGAGGATCCCCCGATCGGGCACAGTACTGGTCCAGTAAAACACACCCAAATTACAGGGATACCCTGGTCTGTGTTTTAGGGATCCCAAAATCAATTTATCTGATGGGCACTGACTCCAGGGTAAAACTAGCGATGGGGGAACCAGTTTGGACCAAACCAGAGTAGACCTGACTATTCCAAAAAGTCAAATCTGGAACTTTTGGGGTTTGTCATCCACTGTTATACTCTGGGGTCTTAAGTGGGGTTGAGCCGATCTTGAGATTTCAGGATCGATTTTAAAATCCGATTTCCGATCATTTTCCAGCTGATCCCGATCGTGAAATTTGCTCGATCGCCATTGGGATCTGATCTTTCCCAATCCCGATCACTCAACCCTAGAGATGAGCAAGTAGTATTCGATCGAGTAGGTGTTCGATCGAATACTACGGTATTTGAAATACTCGCACTCGATCGAACACTACTAGCTGTTCGAAGTTTAAGGTTTGATGCAGAACCAGCGTTGATTGGCAGAATGCTATACATTCTGCCAATCAACGCTGGTTCTTCTCTTACCTTTCCGAAGTCTTCTCCGCGCTGTGTCCCCGCGTCTTCTTCCGGGTGGAATTCACTCTGCCTAGGCATCCGGCCTAGGCAGAGCCGACTGCGCATGCGCAGCCTGGGCAGAGCCACACGCCCATGCGCAGTCAGCTCTGCCTAGGCCGGATGCCTAGGCAGAGTGAATTCCACCGGAAGAGGACGCGGGGACCCTGGAGAAGACTTCAAGCAGAATCCAGCCCGACCATCACTCGTGGACTTGGTAAGTATGATTTTATTGATTGTTGCGTACCCCTGAAACGAGCATTTCCCCCCATAGACTATAATGGGGTTCGAAATCCGTTCAAACAGTCGATCAGTGTGCAGCTGTTCGAATCGGATTTCGAACCTCAGACACTTTAGTATTCGCTCATCTCTATTCAACCCTAATTGTATAATATATACACAGTAGGGTTGAGCCGATCTTGAGATTTCAAAATCCGATTTCTTATCATTTTCCAGCAGATCCCGATCGCTCAACCCTAGTCTTAAGAGATATTCCGAGGTCCAGGGTTGGTGTGGAGACTTGATAACCTTAATACTCCTCTCCTCACACCTCTCCTGGGCTCCCTCCAGTGATCTTCTGGGTGATGAGACTGTTCCATTGAGGATTGCTGATCCCAACAATGGATGACCCTACAAATCCCTGTAGTAATGGTCAGTATGTCCTTCACCATTGCCGGACACCACATTTACCATCCAATGAGGTCCCATTTAGTTACGTAGATCTCGTGTTCACATTGTGCTTCATCTTGAGTTAGTTACAGCCCCTGAAATAAGACAAGACATATCTTACACCAAGAAAATTTGAGCCAATCTGATTTTCTGCTCCTCAAATATCCGAAGGAAAATATTGGCCAAAAATAACGTCAAGTATCCATGGCCAGAAGTGAGTGCGTCTCCGAGAGGCTGAAGAGACGTCCCGCGGCTCGGCCTGGTAGAATTCTACTTCATGTAAATTGTTGCTTTTATGCTTTTTTTCTGTTCCTATAATTTTATTTTGTTTTTCAAAGGCTGACGCATCGGTTTTGACAAAAGCAGGAAAGTGACACTAAAGCGAGACGCGGAGAGGAAGAAGAAGACTTAATAGACTTGGCAAAGTCGTTATCTGTGACAGGCCACATCCAGAACATCAGCGGGAGCCCGAAAAAAAACCTCACGACTCTCAGCAGGACACTGCTACGATGAAGAAAATCTTCCTGAAGACTTCAGTCTTGAGACGTTAGGGTATCGTAAGACATATTCCAAAAAGTTCAACGATAGGAAATAAGATTCTATTAATATTGGAGTAAATCTTCCAACCATTGTCTTGGATACCCCGGAGGCCGATCCACGAAATTAGCAAATGCCCTCAACGTCCACCATGAGCCAGCAAAGTGTACTGGACACTACATAGTCCGGGGTCCTCCATGTCATATCTGTGCACACCGGGTCGGAGATCTCCATCGTAAGTACAAATGTGAAGATGGTTTGATGTTCCTTGGACACAAGACTCTAACGAAGGTCAATGCATATGGCGCACATTGATCTCGATACCTTGTATGTTTTGTTTTTTACATTGGCCCCTTTATAAGAAAGCAAAGTCCACACCGAGGCCGATACAGTACAAAAACATCAGACCAAAGTATATTGGTCCATCAGAGGGCCCAAGAGTGTCCACTGGGTGAAGAAATGTATTTGATGTATACGTCCTACAGTGTAGGAATCAGATGTAGCATGCACAGATCCGGACAATGACACGGGACATAAGATAATGTAGAGATTTAGTGTTTTTGTAGATCAAGCCTAGGAAGCCTACGACGCGTTCCTTGGAGTCTCGGCCTGGCGATGTAGAATAAACCACAAAAATATTTTGAGACATAAAATATTTAATTTCCAATAACATGTCATGTCTCCGCCATGCCAAGACTCCTCAGTAACATGTGTTCCATGGCACAGTGCAATGAATACCTCAACTAAAGACTTAGGAGAGCCAGTATTAGCATATTGACGTGGCCGATCATTGGCCTTCTCTCAGCTCAGCTAGGACATCCAAGTCTTCGGCGAGCTATTTCCTCATTCTGTTTCCAAGACACAGCGATCAAAGAAAGGACCATAAAGTGAGTTCTTGGCATTGAGCACCTGATTGGCATGGAGATGATGCTAATTTGGTCTTGGATTAGCTCATAAAGCTGGCGCCTCTGGATTCATTGGCCTCAGAAGGCAAAGACTGACAGACGTTCTCGATATTCATCAAAGATGAAAAATAGTCATGACACGTGTGCAAAAATATTTGTGTAATATATTCTCCGAGATGTCAGAGTAGGCCAGCTAAGCATGGTACCTTTGTATGAGCTCACCATAGAAGCAGATCCTTCTTAGAGTATGAAGTCCAAGAGATCTCCCCATTCATCACCACAAAGAAGGATGATGGACATTCTGGGGTGGGTTTTCAGGTTGTAGTTCCCAGATTAGTCACCAGTTGGCAGAAGATGAATTTAAGAAGCGCAACACAGTCAAGGATGTAGACAAGGGATGTCAACTGGATAACAGACAGGGTGATGGAATCTAAAGGATGAGACTTCATTTTTGGTGAGAAGATAAGCCAGGAGATGATGGTAGGAATGGAACCACTGGAATCCGGTGAAAAACAAGGTAAGACAGAAGTGTAATCCAGGAACAAGGCTCACAACAGGGTCAGGAGGAGAGTCGGGAACAGAGTCAGAATAGAACAGCAACAAAGTGTTTACTTTGATCTGCAGATAAGGTGGATTCCACATCGGGAACCAGCGTTATTCAAGATGGCCGGTAGCCTAGGTAAGCCAATGGTACTCCCTCATCGGGGAAGGAAAGTCTTGGTCATAGTCTAAGACAGAAGCCGTCATTCCATCTTCAGTCCTGTGAGTGCTCTCTACAGGAACCAGGTGAGTTGTGTAATTACTGAACGTCTTTAAAAAATTTGGATTGTGTTGGTATTGTCACCTAGTATGGTCCCACTGTCTCCACTGAAGCTCACCTCTCATCTCCTTCACCAGCCCTTGCTTTCCTCATGTCTCCTAAAACATCAATAGTTCTTCAAGTCAACCACCCAAAATGGTCTTCTAGATGACTTCACCAAAATGCATTGTACATGATGGATCCGAGCTCTGTCCCAAGATATCTGGTCTGGGAAATTGGTGGTATTAAGAATAAATTTAAAAAAAAAAAAAAAAAATTTCCTTATGTAACGTGTCAAATTGTTGCCCCAAGAGGTCAAAGTAAAATGAGGACATGAATTATTAAGAGTGTTTTTTCCGCTAGCTAGAGTCATTCCGGTTTAATGAGTTTCTCTCGATTTCTGAGCTTTGTTTTACCTTCAAGAACTGGAACAAATGTGACCGTTGCGAGGTTCTCGTGTGGGAGTCAATGTTTAAATAAGGGGAAAACAACCTGCCTGTTACTGGAGCGTCGAAACCCAGAGGAGACAGATTGTAGTAAAATTGGGAAAGTCGTAGATTGTCTCTAAACTGAAGATGTTCTCAAAGTGATGGCTATCCAGGTCACTGACCCTGATGTTGAGCCGGTATACTATCACTGGTATAGGGGTATAGCTATAGATCAAGCACCCTATGCCTCAGTGTACAGTTGCCAACGCTCCCCAAATGTCCAGGGGGCTCCTTGAAAAGAAGGAGGACTCCCAGCCTAACGCAAGGAGGTAACATTTGTGGGTGCTTAGGTCATCCAGATGCCAAAATAGGCAAATATTCCTAGTTGTTTATTGACCCCCTATCTGGCCTGATCTGGCTTATATACTTTACCACGTCTTCTTGTCTGCTGCTAGTCCTGACCTCTTCTTGCCTGCTGCTTAAGACCAAACTCTGCCTACCTTGACCCATGTCTTGTCTGACTATCATTCCTGTCTGCTAAGGTCTGTAAAGTTGTGTTTATTGGCCTTGGCCTGGATTAGGTACTTTATCACATCCTCTTGTCTGCCACTAGTCCTGACCTCTTCTTGTCTGCTGCTTAAGACCAAACTCTGGCTGCCATGACCCATGTCCTGTCTTACTATGATTCCTGCCTGCTAAGGTCTGTAAAGTTGTGTTTATTGGTCTTGACCTGGCTTATGTACTTTACCACATCTTCTTGTCTGTTGCTAGTAATGACCTCTTCTTGCCTGCTGCTTAAGACCAAACTCTGCCTGCCATGACCCATGTCCTGTCTGACTATGATTCCTGTCTGTTAAGGTCTGTAAAGCTGTGCTCGTTCCTGTACCATTTGGCCTTGACCTGGCTTTTGTACTTTACCACGTCTTCTTGTCTGATGCTAGTCCTGATGTCTTCTTGTCTGTTGCTAGTCCTGACCTCTTCTTGCCTGCTGCTTCAGACCAAACTCTGCCTGCCATAACCCATGTCCTGTCTATGATTCCTGCCTACTAAGGTCTGTAAAGTTGTGTTTACTGACCTTGACCTGGCTTATGTACTTTACCACGTCTTCTTGTCTGTCGCTAGTCCTGACCTCTTCTTGTCTGCTGCCTAAAACCAAACTCTGCCTGCCTTGACCCACGTCCTGTCTATCCTTGATTCTTACCTCCTGCCTGGGCACAATGACGACAATCCATCTATATGCCAGTCCATGGTAATAGAGAACACTTTGGGAGTAACAATTTGGTGACAGCCTGTAGGAAACTTGAAACCCTTTTGCAGACAAATTCACTTAAGTCATCCAAAATAAATACAGACCCGAGAATAGACCACAAACTAAATACAGATCCAGACTGAACCCGAAAGTATCAGATCGTCTACATCCTTCCGTCTCTGAAAGAAAATAAGTTGTCACCATTCACTGGAACATCCAAGACGTATTGTAACTGGTATTGTAGAAAGGAGCGGCGTCATCTCATAGAGGTTCCATAGTCATAGAATTCTGAGCAAAGATGAGAAGCCGACTGATTATTGGTTCATATCAGTATATACATATATACACACATACACACACACACATCTATATACATATATACACACACACATATATATATATACACACACACATATATATAATTGCACCCTATAAACAATACCTGCAGTCACTGATAAAAGGAGCAGCTGTCACGAGAGGTAAAACATAAGATCTAAGTCCCATTACACATGAAGTATAAGATGGGGGGGGGGGGGGGCTTCTATGCTGTTACACATCCCCAGCGCCACGTCTGGCAGTTCATACGGCTCAATTTCAAAGGCTGAGCGTGTTTACAGCCTGGTGGGCTCGCAGCTCGCTATATAATGTCATCTTCTTCATGTTTATTGGCGGGGCCGGACCCCTCTCCTGCCGCTCCGTACCCACCTGGTAAATGTATAACCCTCATCATTCCGCCATCTCCCCCCATTACTGACGTTTATGAGCTGCTGAAATGTAATGTAACAATATAATAGCGGAGTGTAATATGGGAATTCCCAGAAAGTGGCCCCAGGCCGGGGCGTAGAATGGGGCTTCCCCCAATATCATGGGTGTAATCCGAATAAGATGCAGAATGACCAGAGCCGAATCCCAGCCCCCCACTATAATGGATCCTATATAGCCCCGGACCCTTCATAATGGGGAGAGACACTGGGCCCAAATGCCCCGCACCCTCTGCAACCCCTTACTCTCAGTCTGATACCCCACCACTATATGGCTGTCACTGCTATGGGGGCACTATGTGGCGGTCATTATTATATATCACTGTAGCTGTCACTGTATAATGGGCACTACGTGGCGGTCACTATTATATATCACTGTAGGAGTCACTGTATACTGGGCACTATGTGGCGGTCACTATTATAGGGCTCTATAGGGGCGACTTTTACTCCTCAGCTTACGACCTTTAGCATTCCCACAGCTCTGATGAACTACAACTCCCAGCCTAGTTTTCAATCCTATTCTATATTTGTCACATCCATGTTCCTCTCCCCACGCGCCGGGCTCCTGCCAGCCGTCTATATAAGCCATATTGATTAGTCCCGGCTCGCTCCGTCACCTCTAAATATTCAATCAGCCGCTAATTGACGATTCCCAAATGATTGTGCACACACAGGCGGCATGCTCCGGCGGGGGTGGAACGTACCGTAATTACACCCACTGCTAGAGGAACACACTCTGTGCATAAGATGTGACCTCACCCACCGCTATAATGAGGCAGCGCAATGCTAAGTGTCTCGCCTGCAAGCCTCCTGCCTATTAGTGCCTGTTACTGGGAGGTCGCCCCAAAGTGGACCTGACACCAGCGAGGCCAAGCTGTGACCCTCCGAAAATAGGAAAATCTATAGAATATCCTGACTGCCATCTTATTAGCCCTCCCCCCACCACAGGCGTGCGGCCCCCCACAATATCTAACATCCCACGTATCTAATGACTCCACGTGCTGAATCCAAGTGAACCAATTAGAAGTCACAAAATGAGCAGCGCCGATCCCCCCGCAGTCACAGGACCGATCCCCCCGCAGTCACAGGACCGATCCCCCCGCAGTCACAGCACCGATCCCCCCGCAGTCACAGGACCGATCCCCCCGCAGTCACAGCTCCGATCCCCCTGCAGTCACAGGACCGATCCCCCCGCAGTCACAGCTCCGATCCCCCTGCAGTCACAGGACCGATCCCCCCGCAGTCACAGGACCGATCCCCCCGCAGTCACAGCTCCGATCCCCCTGCAGTCACAGGACCGATCCCCCCGCAGTCACAGGACCGATCCCCCCGCAGTCACAGGACCGATCCCCCCGAAGTCACAGCACTGATCCCCCCGCAGTCACAGGACCGATCCCCCTGCAGTCACAGGACCGATCCCCCCGCAGTCGCAGGACCAATCCCCCCGAAGTCACAGCACTGATCCCCCCGCAGTCACAGGACCGATCCCCCCGCAGTCGCAGGACCGATCCCCCCGAAGTCACAGCACTGATCCCCCCGCAGTCACAGGACCGATCCCCCCGCAGTCACAGGACCGATCCCCCCGCAGTCACAGGACCGATCCCCCCGCAGTCACAGCACCGATCCCCCCGCAGTCACAGGACCGATCCCCTCGCAGTCACAGCACCGATCCCCCCGCAGTCACAGCACCGATCCCCCCGCAGTCACAGCACCGATCCCCCCACAGTCACAGGACCGATCCCCCCGCAGTCACAGGACCGAACCCCCCAGTCACAGGACCGATCCCCCCACAGTCACAGGACCGATCCCCCCGCAGTCACAGCACCGATCCCCCCGCAGTCACAGCACCGATCCCTCCGCAGTCACAGGACCGATCCCCCCCAGACACAACACCGATCCCCCCGCAGTCACAGGACCGATCCCCCCGCAGTCACAGGACCGATCCCCCCGCAGTCACAGCACCGATCCCCCCGCAGTCACAGGACCGATCCCCCCGCAGTCACAGCTCCGATCCCCCTGCAGTCACAGGACCAATCCCCCCGCAGTCACAGGACCGATCCCCCTGCAGTCACAGCCTCGATCCCCCCGCAGTCACAGGACCGATCCCCCCGCAATCATGGGACCGATCCCCCCGCAATCACGGGACCGATCCCCCCGCAGTCACAGGACCGATCCCCCTGCAGTCACAGGACCGATTCCCCCGCAGTCACAAGACCGATCCCCCCGCAGTCACAGGACCGATCCTCCCGCAGTCACAGGACCAATCCCCCCGCAGTCACAGCACTGATCCCCCCGCAGTCACAGCACTGATCCCCCCGCAGTCACAGGACCGATCCCCCCCGCAATCACGGGACCGATCCCCCCGCAGTCACAGCACCGATCCCCCCGCAGTCACAGCACCGATCCCTCCGCAGTCACAGGACCGATCCCCCCGCAATCACGGGACCGATCCCCCCGCAGTCACAGCACCGATCCCCCTGCAGTCACAGCCTCGATCCCCCCGCAGTCACAGGACCGATCCCCCCGCAATCACGGGACCGATCCCCCCGCAATCACGGGACCGATCCCCCCCGCAGTCGCGGGACCGATCCCCCTGCAGTCACAGGACCGATCCCGCCGCAGTCACAGGACCGATCCCCCCGCAGTCACAGCACCGATCCCCCCGCAGTCACAGGACTGATCCCCCCGCAGTCACAGCACCGATCCCCCCGCAGTCACAGGACCGATCCCCCCGCAGTCACAGCACCGATCCCCCCGCAGTCACAGGACCGATCCCCCCGCAGTCACAGCACCGATCCCCCCGCAGTCACAGGACTGATCCCCCCGCAGTCACAGCACCGATCCCCCCGCAGTCACAGGACCGATCCCCCCGCAGTCACAGGACCGATCCCCCCGCAGTCACAGCGCCGAACGCTCCACTGAGGGGGCCATTATACTACATGTGGGGGCACTGAGGGGGCCATTATACTACATGTGGAGACACTGAGGGGTCCATTATACTACATGTGGGGGCACTGAGGGGGTCATTATACTACATGTGGGGGCACTGAGGGGACCATTATACTACATGTGGGGGCACTGAGGGGGTCATTATACTACATGTGGGGGCACTGAGGGGGCCATTATACTACATGTGGAGCACTGAGGGGCCATTATACTACATGTGCAGCACTGATGGGGTCCATTATACTACATGTAGAGACACTGAGGGGGCCATTATATTACATGTGGAGCACTGAGGGGGCCATTATACTACATGTGGAGACACTGAGGGGGCCATTATACTACATGTGGGGGCACTGAGGGGTCCATAATACTACATGTGCAGCACTGATGGGGTCCATTATTCTACATGTAGAGACACTGAGGCGGCCATTATACTACATGTGGAGACACTGAGGGGGTCATTATACTACATGTGCAGCACTGAGGCGGCCATTATACTACATGTGGGGCACTGAGGCGGCCATTATACTACATGTGGGGGCACTGAGGGGGCCATTATACTACATGTGAGGGCACTGAGGGGGCCATTATACTACATGTGGGGGCACTGAGGGGGTCATTATACTACATGTGGGGGCACTGAGGGGGTCATTATACTACATGTGGAGACACTGAGGGGTCCATTATACTACATGTGGGGGCACTGAGGGGACCATTATACTACATGTGGGGGCACTGAGGGGGCCATTATACTACATGTGGGGGCACTGAGGGGGCCATTATATCACATGTGGAGACACTGAGGGGCCATTATACTACATGAGAAGACACTGAGGGGGCCATTATACTACATGTGGAGACACTGAGGGGGCCATTATACTACATATTGGAGACACTGAGGGGGCCATTATACTACATGAGGAGACACTGAGGGGGGCCATTATACTACATGTGGGGGCACTGAGGGGGCCATTATACTACATGAGGAGACACTGAGGGGGCCATTATACTACATGTGGGGCACTGAGGG
>NW_027440955.1:0-50328 GCF_031893055.1 Leptodactylus fuscus
TGCTGTGTATAACACTATTATTGGGGTGCTGTGTATTAAACTATTAGGGGGGTGCTGTGTATAACACTATTAGGGGGGTGCTGTGTATAACACTATTAGGGGGGTGCTGTGTATTAAACTATTAGGGGGGTGCTGTGTATTAAACTATTAGGGGGCTGCTGTGTATAACACTATTAGGGGGTGCTGTGTATTAAATTATTAGGGGGGTGCTGTGTATTAAACTATTAGGGGGGTGCTGTGTATTAAACTATTAGGGGGGTGCTGTGTATTAAATTATTAGGGGGGTGCTGTGTATAACACTACTAGGGGGGTGCTGTGTAGTAAACAATTAGGGGGGTGCTGTGTATAACACTATTAGGGGGGTGCTGTGTATTAAATTATTAGGGGGGTGATGTGTATTAAACTATTAGGGGGATGCTGTGTATTAAACTATTAGGGGGGTGCTGTGTATAACACTATTAGGGGGGTGCTGTGTATTAAAATATTAGGGGGGTGCTTTGTATAACACTATTAGGGGGGTGCTGTGTATAACACTATTAGGGGGGTGCTGTGTATTAAACTATTAGGGGGGTGCTGTGTATAACACTATTAGGGGGGTGCTGTGTATAACAATATTAGGGGGGTGCTGTGTATAACACTATTAGGGGGGTGCTGTGTATAACACTATTAGGGGGGTGCTGTGTATTAAACTATTAGGGGGGTGCTGTGTATAACACTATTATTGGGGTGCTGTGTATTAAACTATTAGGGGGGTGCTGTGTATAACACTATTAGGGGGGTGCTGTGTATTAAACTATTAGGGGGGTGCTGTGTATAACACTATTAGGGGGGTGCTGTGTATAATACTATTAGGGGGGTGCTGTGTATTAAACTATTAGGGGGGTGCTGTGTATAACACTATTAGGGGGGTTCTGTGTATAACACTATTAGGGGGGTGCTGTGTATTAAACTATTAGGGGGGTGCTGTGTATAACACTATTAGGGGGTGCTGTGTATTAAACTATTAGGGGGGTGCTGTGTATTAAACTATTAGGGGGGTGCTGTGTATAACACTATTAGGTTGGTGCTGTGTATTAAACTATTAGGGGGGTGCTGTGTATAACACTATTATTGGGGTGCTGTGTATTAAACTATTAGGGGGGTGCTGTGTATAACACTATTAGGGGGGTGCTGTGTATTAAATTATTAGGTTGGTGCTGTGTATTAAACAATTAGGGGGGTGCAGTGTATTAAACAATTAGGGGGGTGCTGTGTATTAAACTATTAGGGGGGTGCTGTGTATAACACTATTAGGGAGGTGCTGTGTATTAAACTATTAGGGGGGTGCTTTGTATAACACTATTAGGGGGGTGCTGTGTATAACACTATTAGGGGGTGCTGTGTATTAAACTATTAGGGGGGTGCTGTGTATAACACTATTAGGGGGGTGCTGTGTATAACAATATTAGGGGGCTGCTGTGTATAACACTATTAGGGGGGTGCTGTGTATAACACTATTAGGTTGGTGCTGTGTATTAAACTATTAGGGGGGTGCTGTGTATAACACTATTATTGGGGTGCTGTGTATTAAACTATTAGGGGGGTGCTGTGTATAACACTATTAGGGGGGTGCTGTGTATAACACTATTAGGGGGGTGCTGTGTATTAAATTATTAGGGGGGTGCTGTGTATTAAACAATTAGGGGGGTGCTGTGTATTAAACAATTAGGGGGGTGCTGTGTATTAAACTATTAGGGGGGTGCTGTGTATAACACTATTGGGGGGGTGCTGTGTATTAAACTATTAGGGGGGTGCTGTGTATAACACTATTATTGGGGTGCTGTGTATTAAACTATTAGGGGGGTGCTGTGTATAACACTATTATTGGGGTGCTGTGTATTAAATTATTAGGGGGGTTCTGTGTATAACACTCTTAGGGGGGTGCTGTGTATAACAGTATTAGGGGGGTGCTGTGTATTAAATTATTAGGGGGGTGCTGTGTATTAAACTATTAGGGGGGTGCTGTGTATAGCACTATTAGGGGGGTGCTGAGTATAACACTATTAGGGGGTGCTGTGTATTAAAATATTAGGGGGGTGCTGTGTATAACACTATTAAGGGGGTTCTGTGTATAACACTATTAGGGGGGTGCTGTGTATAACACTATTAGGGGGGTGCTGTGTATTAAACTATTAGGGGGGTGCTGTGTATAACACTATTATTGGGGTGCTGTGTATTAAACTATTAGGGGGGTGCTGTGTATAACACTATTAGGGGGGTGCTGTGTATTAAACTATTAGGGGGGTGCTGTGTATTAAACTATTAGGGGGCTGCTGTGTATAACACTATTAGGGGGTGCTGTGTATTAAATTATTAGGGGGGTGCTGTGTATTAAACTATTAGGGGGGTGCTGTGTATTAAACTATTAGGGGGGTGCTGTGTATTAAACTATTAGGGGGGTGCTGTGTATAACACTACTAGGGGGGTGCTGTGTAGTAAACAATTAGGGGGGTGCTGTGTATAACACTATTAGGGGGGTGCTGTGTATTAAATTATTAGGGGGGTGATGTGTATTAAACTATTAGGGGGGTGCTGTGTATTAAACTATTAGGGGGGTGCTGTGTATAACACTATTAGGGGGGTGCTGTGTATTAAACTATTAGGGGGGTGCTTTGTATAACACTATTAGGGGGGTGCTGTGTATAACACTATTAGGGGGGTGCTGTGTATTAAACTATTAGGGGGGTGCTGTGTATAACACTATTAGGGGGTTGCTGTGTATAACAATATTAGGGGGGTGCTGTGTATAACACTATTAGGGGGGTGCTGTGTATAACACTATTAGGGGGGTGCTGTGTATTAAACTATTAGGGGGGTGCTGTGTATAACACTATTATTGGGGTGCTGTGTATTAAACTATTAGGGGGGTGCTGTGTATAAAACTATTAGGGGGGTGCTGTGTATTAAATTATTAGGGGGGTGCTGTGTATTAAACAATTAGGGGGGTGCTGTGTATTAAACAATTAGGGGGTGCTGTGTATTAAACTATTAGGGGGGTGCTGTGTATAACACTATTAGGGGGGTGCTGTGTATAACACTATTGGGGGGTGCTGTGTATTAAACTATTAGGGGGGTGCTGTGTATTAAACTATTAGGGGGGTGCTGTGTATAACACTATTAGGTTGGTGCTGTGTATTAAACAATTAGGGGGGTGCTGTGTATAACACTATTATTGGGGTGCTGTGTATTAAACTATTAGGGGGGTGCTGTGTATAACACTATTAGGGGGGTGCTGTGTATTAAATTATTAGGGGGGTGCTGTGTATTAAACAATTAGGGGGGTGCAGTGTATTAAACAATTAGGGGGGTGCTGTGTATTAAACTATTAGGGGGGTGCTGTGTATTAAACTATTAGGGGGGTGCTGTGTATTAAATTATTAGGGGGGTGCTGTGTATAACACTACTAGGGGGGTGCTGTGTAGTAAACAATTAGGGGGGGTGCTGTGTATAACACTATTAGGGGGGTGCTGTGTATTAAATTATTAGGGGGTGATGTGTATTAAACTATTAGGGGGGTGCTGTGTATTAAACTATTAGGGGGGTGCTTTGTATAACACTATTAGGGGGGTGCTGTGTATTAAACTATTAGGGGGGTGCTTTGTATAACACTATTAGGGGGGTGCTGTGTATAACACTATTAGGGGGGGTGCTGTGTATTAAACTATTAGGGGGGTGCTGTGTATAACACTATTAGGGGGGTGCTGTGTATAACAATATTAGGGGGCTCTGTGTATAACACTATTAGGGGGGTGCTGTGTATAACACCATTAGGGGGTGCTGTGTATTAAACTATTAGGGGGGTGCTGTGTATAACACTATTATTGGGGTGCTGTGTATTAAACTATTAGGGGGGTGCTGTGTATAACACTATTATTGGGGTGCTGTGTATTAAATTATTAGGGGGGTTCTGTGTATAACACTATTAGGGGGGTGCTGTGTATAACAGTATTAGGGGGGTGCTGTGTATTAAAATTATTAGGGGGGTGTTGTGTATTAAACTATTAGGGGGGTGCTGTGTATTAAACTATTAGGGGGGTGCTGTGTATAACACTATTAGGGGGGTGCTGTGTATTAAACTATTAGGGGGGTGCTGTGTATAACACTATTAGGGGGGTGCTGAGTATAACACTATTAGGGGGTGCTGTGTATTAAAATATTAGGGGGGTGCTGTGTATAACACTATTAAGGGGGTTCTGTGTATAACACTATTAGGGGGGTGCTGTGTATAACACTATTAGGTTGGTGCTGTGTATTAAACTCTTAGGGGGGTGCTGTGTATAACACTATTATTGGGGTGCTGTGTATTAAACTATTAGGGAGGTGCTGTGTATAACACTATTAGGGGGGTGCTGTGTATTAAATTATTAGGGGGGTGCTGTGTATTAAACAATTAGGGGGGTGCTGTGTATTAAACAATTAGGGGGTGCTGTGTATTAAACTATTAGGGGGGTGCTGTGTATAACACTATTAGGGGGGTGCTGTGTATAACACTATTGGGGGGTGCTGTGTATTAAACTATTAGGGGGGTGCTGTGTATAACACTATTATTGGGGTGCTGTGTATTAAACTATTAGGGGGGTGCTGTGTATAACACTATTATTGGGGTGCTGTGTATTAAAATATTAGGGGGGTTCTGTGTATAACACTATTAGGGGGGTGCTGTGTATAACACTATTAGGGGGGTGCTGTGTATTAAACTATTAGGGGGGTGCTGTGTATAACACTATTATTGGGGTGCTGTGTATTAAACTATTAGGGGGGTGCTGTGTATAACACTATTAGGGGGGTGCTGTGTATAACACTATTAGGGGGGTGCTGTGTATTAAATTATTAGGGGGGTGCTGTGTATTAAACAATTAGGGGGGTGCTGTGTATTAAACAATTAGGGGGGTGCTGTGTATTAAACTATTAGGGGGGTGCTGTGTATAACACTATTGGGGGGGTGCTGTGTATTAAACTATTAGGGGGGTGCTGTGTATAACACTATTATTGGGGTGCTGTGTATTAAACTATTAGGGGGGTGCTGTGTATAACACTATTAGGGGGGTGCTGTGTATTAAACTATTAGGGGGGTGCTGTGTATAACACTATTATTGGGGTGCTGTGTATTAAACTATTAGGGGGGTGCTGTGTATAACACTATTAGGGGGCTGCTGTGTATAACACTATTAGGGGGGTGCTGTGTATAACACTATTAGGGGGGTGCTGTGTATTAAACTATTAGGGGGGTGCTGTGTATTAAACTATTAGGGGGCTGCTGTGTATTAAACTATTAGGGGGCTGCTGTGTATAACACTATTAGGGGGTGCTGTGTATTAAATTATTAGGGGGGTGCTGTGTATTAAACTATTAGGGGGGTGCTGTGTATTAAACTATTAGGGGGGTGCTGTGTATTAAATTATTAGGGGGGGTGCTGTGTATAACACTACTAGGGGGGTGCTGTGTAGTAAACAATTAGGGGGGTGCTGTGTATAACACTATTAGGGGGGTGCTGTGTATTAAATTATTAGGGGGTGATGTGTATTAAACTATTAGGGGGGTGCTGTGTATTAAACTATTAGGGGGGTGCTGTGTATAACACTATTAGGGGGGTGCTGTGTATTAAACTATTAGGGGGGTGCTTTGTATAACACTATTAGGGGGGTGCTGTGTATAACACTATTAGGGGGGTGCTGTGTATTAAACTATTAGGGGGGTGCTGTGTATAACACTATTAGGGGGGTGCTGTGTATAACAATATTAGGGGGCTCTGTGTATAACACTATTAGGGGGGTGCTGTGTATAACACTATTAGGGGGTGCTGTGTATTAAACTATTAGGGGGGTGCTGTGTATAACACTATTATTGGGGTGCTGTGTATTAAACTATTAGGGGGGTGCTGTGTATAACACTATTATTGGGGTGCTGTGTATTAAATTATTAGGGGGGTTCTGTGTATAACACTATTAGGGGGGTGCTGTGTATAACAGTATTAGGGGGGTGCTGTGTATTAAATTATTAGGGGGGTGTTGTGTATTAAACTATTAGGGGGGTGCTGTGTATTAAACTATTAGGGGGGTGCTGTGTATAACACTATTAGGGGGGTGCTGTGTATTAAACTATTAGGGGGGTGCTGTGTATAACACTATTAGGGGGGTGCTGAGTATAACACTATTAGGGGGTGCTGTGTATTAAATATTAGGGGGGTGCTGTGTATAACACTATTAAGGGGGTTCTGTGTATAACACTATTAGGGGGGTGCTGTGTATAAAACTATTAGGGGGGTGCTGTGTATTAAACTATTAGGGGGGTGCTGTGTATAACACTATTATTGGGGTGCTGTGTATTAAACTATTAGGGGGGTGCTGTGTATAACACTATTAGGGGGGTGCTGTGTATAACACTATTAGGGGGGTGCTGTGTATTAAACTATTAGGGGGGTGCTGTGTATTAAACTATTAGGGGGCTGCTGTGTATAACACTATTATTGGGGTGCTGTGTATTAAACTATTAGGGGGGTGCTGTGTATAACACTATTATTGGGGTGCTTTGTATAACACTATTAGGGGTGTGCTGTGTATAACACTATTAGGGGGGTGCTGTGTATTAAACTATTAGGGGGGTGCTTTGTATAACACTATTAAGGGGGTGCTGTGTATAACACTATAGGGGGGGTGCTGTGTATTAAGACTATTAGGGGGGTGCTGTGTATAACACTATTAGGGGGGTGCTGTGTATAACAATATTAGGGGGGTGCTGTGTATAACACTATTAGGGGGGTGCTGTGTATAACACTATTAGGTTGGTGCTGTGTATTAAACTCTTAGGGGGGTGCTGTGTATAACACTATTATTGGGGTGCTGTGTATTAAACTATTAGGGGAGTGCTGTGTATAACACTATTAGGGGGGTGCTGTGTATTAAATTATTAGGGGGGTGCTGTGTATTAAACAATTAGGGGGGTGCTGTGTATTAAACAATTAGGGGGTGCTGTGTATTAACTATTAGGGGGTGCTGTGTATAACACTATTAGGGGGGTGCTGTGTATAACACTATTAGGGGGGTGCTGTGTATTAAACTATTAGGGGGGTGCTGTGTATAACACTATTATTGGGGTGCTGTGTATTAAACTATTAGGGGGGTGCTGTGTATAACACTATTATTGGGGTGCTGTGTATTAAAATATTAGGGGGGGTTCTGTGTATAACACTATTAGGGGGTGCTGTGTATAACACTATTAGGGGGGGTGCTGTGTATTAAACTATTAGGGGGGTGCTGTGTATAACACTATTATTGGGGTGCTGTGTATTAAACTATTAGGGGGGTGCTGTGTATAACACTATTAGGGGGGTGCTGTGTATAACACTATTAGGGGGGTGCTGTGTATTAAATTATTAGGGGGGTGCTGTGTATTAAAATATTAGGGGGGTGCTTTGTATAACACTATTAGGGGGGTGCTGTGTATAACACTATTAGGGGGGTGCTGTGTATTAAACTATTAGGGGGGTGCTGTGTATAACACTATTAGGGGGGTGCTGTGTATAACAATATTAGGGGGGTGCTGTGTATAACACTATTAGGGGGGTGCTGTGTATAACACTATTAGGGGGGTGCTGTGTATTAAACTATTAGGGGGGTGCTGTGTATAACACTATTATTGGGGTGCTGTGTATTAAACTATTAGGGGGGTGCTGTGTATAACACTATTAGGGGGGGTGCTGTGTATTAAACTATTAGGGGGGTGCTGTGTATAACACTATTAGGGGGGTGCTGTGTATAATACTATTAGGGGGGTGCTGTGTATTAAACTATTAGGGGGGTGCTGTGTATAACACTATTAGGGGGGTTCTGTGTATAACACTATTAGGGGGGTGCTGTGTATTAAACTATTAGGGGGGTGCTGTGTATAACACTATTAGGGGGTGCTGTGTATTAAACTATTAGGGGGGTGCTGTGTATTAAACTATTAGGGGGGTGCTGTGTATAACACTATTAGGTTGGTGCTGTGTATTAAACTATTAGGGGGGTGCTGTGTATAACACTATTATTGGGGTGCTGTGTATTAAACTATTAGGGGGGTTGCTGTGTATAACACTATTAGGGGGGTGCTGTGTATTAAATTATTAGGTTGGTGCTGTGTATTAAACAATTAGGGGGGTGCAGTGTATTAAACAATTAGGGGGGTGCTGTGTATTAAACTATTAGGGGGGTGCTGTGTATAACACTATTAGGGAGGTGCTGTGTATTAAACTATTAGGGGGGTGCTGTGTATAACACTATTAGGGGGTGCTGTGTATTAAACTATTAGGGGGGTGCTGTGTATAACACTATTAGGGGGGTGCTGTGTATAACAATATTAGGGGGCTGCTGTGTATAACACTATTAGGGGGGTGCTGTGTATAACACTATTAGGTTGGTGCTGTGTATTAAACTATTAGGGGGTGCTGTGTATAACACTATTATTGGGGTGCTGTGTATTAAACTATTAGGGGGGTGCTGTGTATAACACTATTAGGGGGGGTGCTGTGTATAACACTATTAGGGGGGTGCTGTGTATTAAATTATTAGGGGGGGGTGCTGTGTATTAAACAATTAGGGGGGTGCTGTGTATTAAACAATTAGGGGGGTGCTGTGTATTAAACTATTAGGGGGGTGCTGTGTATAACACTATTGGGGGGGTGCTGTGTATTAAACTATTAGGGGGGTGCTGTGTATAACACTATTATTGGGGTGCTGTGTATTAAACACTATTAGGGGGGTGCTGTGTATAACACTATTATTGGGGTGCTGTGTATTAAATTATTAGGGGGGTTCTGTGTATAACACTCTTAGGGGGGTGCTGTGTATAACAGTATTAGGGGGGTGCTGTGTATTAAATTATTAGGGGGGTGCTGTGTATTAAACTATTAGGGGGGTGCTGTGTATAGCACTATTAGGGGGGTGCTGAGTATAACACTATTAGGGGGTGCTGTGTATTAAAATATTAGGGGGGTGCTGTGTATAACACTATTAAGGGGGTTCTGTGTATAACACTATTAGGGGGGTGCTGTGTATAACACTATTAGGGGGGTGCTGTGTATTAAACTATTAGGGGGGTGCTGTGTATAACACTATTATTGGGGTGCTGTGTATTAAACTATTAGGGGGGTGCTGTGTATAACACTATTAGGGGGGTGCTGTGTATTAAACTATTAGGGGGGTGCTGTGTATTAAACTATTAGGGGGCTGCTGTGTATAACACTATTAGGGGGTGCTGTGTATTAAATTATTAGGGGGGTGCTGTGTATTAAACTATTAGGGGGGTGCTGTGTATTAAACTATTAGGGGGGTGCTGTGTATTAAACTATTAGGGGGGTGCTGTGTATAACACTACTAGGGGGGTGCTGTGTAGTAAACAATTAGGGGGGTGCTGTGTATAACACTATTAGGGGGGTGCTGTGTATTAAATTATTAGGGGGGTGATGTGTATTAAACTATTAGGGGGGTGCTGTGTATTAAACTATTAGGGGGGTGCTGTGTATAACACTATTAGGGGGGTGCTGTGTATTAAACTATTAGGGGGGTGCTTTGTATAACACTATTAGGGGGGTGCTGTGTATAACACTATTAGGGGGGTGCTGTGTATTAAACTATTAGGGGGGTGCTGTGTATAACACTATTAGGGGGTTGCTGTGTATAACAATATTAGGGGGGTGCTGTGTATAACACTATTAGGGGGGTGCTGTGTATAACACTATTAGGGGGGTGCTGTGTATTAAACTATTAGGGGGGTGCTGTGTATAACACTATTATTGGGGTGCTGTGTATTAAACTATTAGGGGGGTGCTGTGTATAAAACTATTAGGGGGGTGCTGTGTATTAAATTATTAGGGGGGTGCTGTGTATTAAACAATTAGGGGGGTGCTGTGTATTAAACAATTAGGGGGTGCTGTGTATTAAACTATTAGGGGGGTGCTGTGTATAACACTATTAGGGGGGTGCTGTGTATAACACTATTGGGGGGTGCTGTGTATTAAACTATTAGGGGGGTGCTGTGTATTAAACTATTAGGGGGGTGCTGTGTATAACACTATTAGGTTGGTGCTGTGTATTAAACAATTAGGGGGGTGCTGTGTATAACACTATTATTGGGGTGCTGTGTATTAAACTATTAGGGGGGTGCTGTGTATAACACTATTAGGGGGGTGCTGTGTATTAAATTATTAGGGGGGTGCTGTGTATTAAACAATTAGGGGGGTGCAGTGTAATAAACAATTAGGGGGGTGCTGTGTATTAAACTATTAGGGGGGTGCTGTGTATTAAACTATTAGGGGGGTGCTGTGTATTAAATTATTAGGGGGGTGCTGTGTATAACACTACTAGGGGGGTGCTGTGTAGTAAACAATTAGGGGGGTGCTGTGTATAACACTATTAGGGGGGTGCTGTGTATTAAATTATTAGGGGGTGATGTGTATTAAACTATTAGGGGGGTGCTGTGTATTAAACTATTAGGGGGGTGCTTTGTATAACACTATTAGGGGGGTGCTGTGTATTAAACTATTAGGGGGGTGCTTTGTATAACACTATTAGGGGGGTGCTGTGTATAACACTATTAGGGGGGTGCTGTGTATTAAACTATTAGGGGGGTGCTGTGTATAACACTATTAGGGGGGTGCTGTGTATAACAATATTAGGGGGCTCTGTGTATAACACTATTAGGGGGGTGCTGTGTATAACACCATTAGGGGGTGCTGTGTATTAAACTATTAGGGGGGTGCTGTGTATAACACTATTATTGGGGTGCTGTGTATTAAACTATTAGGGGGGTGCTGTGTATAACACTATTATTGGGGTGCTGTGTATTAAATTATTAGGGGGTTCTGTGTATAACACTATTAGGGGGGTGCTGTGTATAACAGTATTAGGGGGGTGCTGTGTATTAAATTATTAGGGGGGTGTTGTGTATTAAACTATTAGGGGGGTGCTGTGTATTAAACTATTAGGGGGGTGCTGTGTATAACACTATTAGGGGGGTGCTGTGTATTAAACTATTAGGGGGGTGCTGTGTATAACACTATTAGGGGGGTGCTGAGTATAACACTATTAGGGGGTGCTGTGTATTAAAATATTAGGGGGGTGCTGTGTATAACACTATTAAGGGGGTTCTGTGTATAACACTATTAGGGGGGTGCTGTGTATAACACTATTAGGTTGGTGCTGTGTATTAAACTCTTAGGGGGGTGCTGTGTATAACACTATTATTGGGGTGCTGTGTATTAAACTATTAGGGAGGTGCTGTGTATAACACTATTAGGGGGGTGCTGTGTATTAAATTATTAGGGGGGTGCTGTGTATTAAACAATTAGGGGGGTGCTGTGTATTAAACAATTAGGGGGTGCTGTGTATTAAACTATTAGGGGGGTGCTGTGTATAACACTATTAGGGGGGTGCTGTGTATAACACTATTGGGGGGTGCTGTGTATTAAACTATTAGGGGGGTGCTGTGTATAACACTATTATTGGGGTGCTGTGTATTAAACTATTAGGGGGGTGCTGTGTATAACACTATTATTGGGGTGCTGTGTATTAAAATATTAGGGGGGTTCTGTGTATAACACTATTAGGGGGGTGCTGTGTATAACACTATTAGGGGGGTGCTGTGTATTAAACTATTAGGGGGGTGCTGTGTATAACACTATTATTGGGGTGCTGTGTATTAAACTATTAGGGGGGTGCTGTGTATAACACTATTAGGGGGGTGCTGTGTATAACACTATTAGGGGGGTGCTGTGTATTAAATTATTAGGGGGGTGCTGTGTATTAAACAATTAGGGGGGTGCTGTGTATTAAACAATTAGGGGGGTGCTGTGTATTAAACTATTAGGGGGGTGCTGTGTATAACACTATTGGGGGGGTGCTGTGTATTAAACTATTAGGGGGGTGCTGTGTATAACACTATTATTGGGGTGCTGTGTATTAAACTATTAGGGGGGTGCTGTGTATAACACTATTAGGGGGGTGCTGTGTATTAAACTATTAGGGGGGTGCTGTGTATAACACTATTATTGGGGTGCTGTGTATTAAACTATTAGGGGGGTGCTGTGTATAACACTATTAGGGGGGTGCTGTGTATAACACTATTAGGGGGGTGCTGTGTATTAAACTATTAGGGGGGTGCTGTGTATTAAACTATTAGGGGGCTGCTGTGTATAACACTATTAGGGGGTGCTGTGTATTAAATTATTAGGGGGGTGCTGTGTATTAAACTATTAGGGGGTGCTGTGTATTAAACTATTAGGGGGGTGCTGTGTATTAAATTATTAGGGGGGTGCTGTGTATAACACTACTAGGGGGGTGCTGTGTAGTAAACAATTAGGGGGGTGCTGTGTATAACACTATTAGGGGGGTGCTGTGTATTAAATTATTAGGGGGTGATGTGTATTAAACTATTAGGGGGGTGCTGTGTATTAAACTATTAGGGGGGTGCTGTGTATAACACTATTAGGGGGGTGCTGTGTATTAAACTATTAGGGGGGTGCTTTGTATAACACTATTAGGGGGGTGCTGTGTATAACACTATTAGGGGGGTGCTGTGTATTAAACTATTAGGGGGGTGCTGTGTATAACACTATTAGGGGGGTGCTGTGTATAACAATATTAGGGGGCTCTGTGTATAACACTATTAGGGGGGTGCTGTGTATAACACTATTAGGGGGTGCTGTGTATTAAACTATTAGGGGGGTGCTGTGTATAACACTATTATTGGGGTGCTGTGTATTAAACTATTAGGGGGGTGCTGTGTATAACACTATTATTGGGGTGCTGTGTATTAAATTATTAGGGGGGTTCTGTGTATAACACTATTAGGGGGGTGCTGTGTATAACAGTATTAGGGGGGTGCTGTGTATTAAATTATTAGGGGGGTGTTGTGTATTAAACTATTAGGGGGGTGCTGTGTATTAAACTATTAGGGGGGTGCTGTGTATAACACTATTAGGGGGGTGCTGTGTATTAAACTATTAGGGGGGTGCTGTGTATAACACTATTAGGGGGGTGCTGAGTATAACACTATTAGGGGGTGCTGTGTATTAAAATATTAGGGGGGTGCTGTGTATAACACTATTAAGGGGGTTCTGTGTATAACACTATTAGGGGGGTGCTGTGTATAAAACTATTAGGGGGGTGCTGTGTATTAAACTATTAGGGGGGTGCTGTGTATAACACTATTATTGGGGTGCTGTGTATTAAACTATTAGGGGGGTGCTGTGTATAACACTATTAGGGGGGTGCTGTGTATAACACTATTAGGGGGGTGCTGTGTATTAAACTATTAGGGGGGTGCTGTGTATTAAACTATTAGGGGGCTGCTGTGTATAACACTATTATTAAGGTGCTGTGTATTAAACTATTAGGGGGGTGCTGTGTATAACACTATTATTGGGGTGCTTTGTATAACACTATTAGGGGTGTGCTGTGTATAACACTATTAGGGGGGTGCTGTGTATTAAACTATTAGGGGGGTGCTTTGTATAACACTATTAAGGGGGTGCTGTGTATAACACTATTAGGGGGGTGCTGTGTATTAAACTATTAGGGGGGTGCTGTGTATAACACTATTAGGGGGGTGCTGTGTATAACAATATTAGGGGGGTGCTGTGTATAACACTATTAGGGGGGTGCTGTGTATAACACTATTAGGTTGGTGCTGTGTATTAAACTCTTAGGGGGGTGCTGTGTATAACACTATTATTGGGGTGCTGTGTATTAAACTATTAGGGGAGTGCTGTGTATAACACTATTAGGGGGGTGCTGTGTATTAAATTATTAGGGGGGTGCTGTGTATTAAACAATTAGGGGGGTGCTGTGTATTAAACAATTAGGGGGTGCTGTGTATTAAACTATTAGGGGGGTGCTGTGTATAACACTATTAGGGGGGTGCTGTGTATAACACTATTAGGGGGGTGCTGTGTATTAAACTATTAGGGGGGTGCTGTGTATAACACTATTATTGGGGTGCTGTGTATTAAACTATTAGGGGGGTGCTGTGTATAACACTATTATTGGGGTGCTGTGTATTAAAATATTAGGGGGGGTTCTGTGTATAACACTATTAGGGGGGTGCTGTGTATAACACTATTAGGGGGGTGCTGTGTATTAAACTATTAGGGGGGTGCTGTGTATAACACTATTATTGGGGTGCTGTGTATTAAACTATTAGGGGGGTGCTGTGTATAACACTATTAGGGGGGTGCTGTGTATAACACTATTAGGGGGGTGCTGTGTATTAAATTATTAGGGGGGTGCTGTGTATTAAACAATTAGGGGGGTGCTGTGTATTAAACAATTAGGGGGGTGCTGTGTATTAAACTATTAGGGGGGTGCTGTGTATAACACTATTGGGGGGGTGCTGTGTATTAAACTATTAGGGGGGTGCTGTGTATAACACTATTATTGGGGTGCTGTGTATTAAACTATTAGGGGGGTGTTGTGTATAACACTATTAGGGGGGTGCTGTGTATTAAACTATTAGGGGGGTGCTGTGTATAACACTATTATTGGGGTGCTGTGTATTAAACTATTAGGGGGGTGCTGTGTATAACACTATTAGGGGGGTGCTGTGTATAACACTATTAGGGGGGGTGCTGTGTATTAAACTATTAGGGGGGTGCTGTGTATTAAACTATTAGGGGGCTGCTGTGTATAACACTATTAGGGGGTGCTGTGTATTAAATTATTAGGGGGGTGCTGTGTATTAAACTATTAGGGGGGTGCTGTGTATTAAACTATTAGGGGGGTGCTGTGTATTAAATTATTAGGGGGGTGCTGTGTATAACACTACTAGGGGGGTGCTGTGTAGTAAACAATTAGGGGGGTGCTGTGTATAACACTATTAGGGGGGTGCTGTGTATTAAATTATTAGGGGGTGATGTGTATTAAACTATTAGGGGGGTGCTGTGTATTAAACTATTAGGGGGGTGCTTTGTATAACACTATTAGGGGGGTGCTGTGTATTAAACTATTAGGGGGGTGCTTTGTATAACACTATTAGGGGGGTGCTGTGTATAACACTATTAGGGGGGTGCTGTGTATTAAACTATTAGGGGGGTGCTGTGTATAACACTATTAGGGGGGTGCTGTGTATAACAATATTAGGGGGCTCTGTGTATAACACTATTAGGGGGGTGCTGTGTATAACACCATTAGGGGGTGCTGTGTATTAAACTATTAGGGGGGTGCTGTGTATAACACTATTATTGGGGTGCTGTGTATTAAACTATTAGGGGGGTGCTGTGTATAACACTATTATTGGGGTGCTGTGTATTAAATTATTAGGGGGGTTCTGTGTATAACACTATTAGGGGGGTGCTGTGTATAACAGTATTAGGGGGGTGCTGTGTATTAAATTATTAGGGGGGTGTTGTGTATTAAACTATTAGGGGGGTGCTGTGTATTAAACTATTAGGGGGGTGCTGTGTATAACACTATTAGGGGGGTGCTGTGTATTAAACTATTAGGGGGGTGCTGTGTATAACACTATTAGGGGGGTGCTGAGTATAACACTATTAGGGGGTGCTGTGTATTAAAATATTAGGGGGGTGCTGTGTATAACACTATTAAGGGGGTTCTGTGTATAACACTATTAGGGGGGTGCTGTGTATAACACTATTAGGTTGGTGCTGTGTATTAAACTCTTAGGGGGGTGCTGTGTATAACACTATTAAGGGGGTTCTGTGTATAACACTATTAGGGGGGTGCTGTGTATAACACTATTAGGTTGGTGCTGTGTATTAAACTCTTAGGGGGGTGCTGTGTATTAAACTATTAGGGGGGTGCTGTGTATAACACTATTATTGGGGTGCTGTGTATTAAACTATTAGGGGGGTGCTGTGTATAACACTATTAGGGGGGTGCTGTGTATAACACTATTAGGGGGGTGCTGTGTATTAAATTATTAGGGGGGTGCTGTGTATTAAACAATTAGGGGGGTGCTGTGTATTAAACAATTAGGGGGGTGCTGTGTATTAAACTATTAGGGGGGTGCTGTGTATAACACTATTGGGGGGGTGCTGTGTATTAAACTATTAGGGGGGTGCTGTGTATAACACTATTATTGGGGTGCTGTGTATTAAACTATTAGGGGGGTGCTGTGTATAACACTATTAGGGGGGTGCTGTGTATTAAACTATTAGGGGGGTGCTGTGTATAACACTATTATTGGGGTGCTGTGTATTAAACTATTAGGGGGGTGCTGTGTATAACACTATTAGGGGGGTGCTGTGTATAACACTATTAGGGGGGTGCTGTGTATTAAACTATTAGGGGGGTGCTGTGTATAACACTATTATTGGGGTGCTGTGTATTAAACTATTAGGGGGGTGCTGTGTATAACACTATTAGGGGGGTGCTGTGTATAACACTATTAGGGGGGTGCTGTGTATTAAATTATTAGGGGGTGCTGTGTATTAAACAATTAGGGGGGTGCTGTATATTAAACAATAAGGGGGGTGCTGTGTATTAAACTATTAGGGGGGTGCTGTGTATAACACTATTGGGGGGGTGCTGTGTATTAAACTATTAGGGGGGTGCTGTGTATAACACTATTATTGGGGTGCTGTGTATTAAACTATTAGGGGGGTGCTGTGTATAACACTATTATTGGGGTGCTGTGTATTAAATTATTAGGGGGGTTCTGTGTATAACACTATTAGGGGGGTGCTGTGTATAACAGTATTAGGGGGGTGCTGTGTATTAAATTATTAGGGGGGTGTTGTGTATTAAACTATTAGGGGGCTGCTGTGTATTAAACTATTAGGGGTGTGCTGTGTATAACACTATTAGGGGGGTGCTGTGTATTAAACTATTAGGGGGGTGCTGTGTATAACACTATTAGGGGGGTGCTGAGTATAACACTATTAGGGGGGTGCTGTGTATTAAAATATTAGGGGGGTGCTGTGTATAACACTATTAAGGGGGTTCTGTGTATAACACTATTAGGGGGGTGCTGTGTATAACACTATTAGGGGGGTGCTGTGTATTAAACTATTAGGGGGGTGCTGTGTATAACACTATTATTGGGGTGCTGTGTATTAAACTATTAGGGGGGTGCTGTGTATAACACTATTAGGGAGTGCTGTGTATAACACTATTAGGGGGGTGCTGTGTATTAAATTATTAGGGGGTGCTGTGTATTAAACAATTAGGGGGGTGCTGTATATTAAACAATAAGGGGGGTGCTGTGTATTAAACTATTAGGGGGGGTGCTGTGTATAACACTATTGGGGGGGTGCTGTGTATTAAACTATTAGGGGGGTGCTGTGTATAACACTATTATTGGGGTGCTGTGTATTAAACTATTAGGGGGGTGCTGTGTATAACACTATTATTGGGGTGCTGTGTATTAAATTATTAGGGGGGTTCTGTGTATAACACTATTAGGGGGGTGCTGTGTATAACAGTATTAGGGGGGGTGCTGTGTATTAAATTATTAGGGGGGTGTTGTGTATTAAACTATTAGGGGGCTGCTGTGTATTAAACTATTAGGGGTGTGCTGTGTATAACACTATTAGGGGGGTGCTGTGTATTAAACTATTAGGGGGGTGCTGTGTATAACACTATTAGGGGGGTGCTGAGTATAACACTATTAGGGGGTGCTGTGTATTAAAATATTAGGGGGGTGCTGTGTATAACACTATTAAGGGGGTTCTGTGTATAACACTATTAGGGGGGTGCTGTGTATAACACTATTAGGGGGGTGCTGTGTATTAAACTATTAGGGGGGTGCTGTGTATAACACTATTATTGGGGTGCTGTGTATTAAACTATTAGGAGGGTGCTGTGTATAACACTATTAGGGGGGTGCTGTGTATAACACTATTAGGGGGGTGCTGTGTATTAAACTATTAGGGGGGTGTTGTGTATTAAACTATTAGGGGGCTGCTGTGTATAACACTATTAGGGGGTGCTGTGTATTAAATTATTAGGGGGGTGTTGTGTATTAAACTATTAGGGGGGTGCTGTGTATTAAACTATTAGGGGGGTGCTGTGTATTAAATTATTAGGGGGGTGCTGTGTATAACACTACTAGGGGAGTGCTGTGTAGTAAACAATTAGGGGGGTGCTGTGTATAACACTATTAGGGGGGTGCTGTGTATTAAAATAATTAGGGGGTGATGTGTATTAAACTATTAGGGGGGTGCTGTGTATTAAACTATTAGGGGGGTGCTGTGTATAACACTATTAGGGGGGTGCTGTGTATTAAACTATTAGGGGGGTGCTTTGTATAACACTATTAGGGGGGTGCTGTGTATAACACTATTAGGGGGGTGCTGTGTATTAAACTATTAGGGGGGTGCTGTGTATAACACTATTAGGGGGGTGCTGTGTATAACAATATTAGGGGGCTCTGTGTATAACACTATTAGGGGGGTGCTGTGTATAACACTATTAGGGGGTGCTGTGTATTAAACTATTAGGGGGGTGCTGTGTATAACACTATTATTGGGGTGCTGTGTATTAAACTATTAGGGGGGTGCTGTGTATAACACTATTATTGGGGGTGCTGTGTATTAAATTATTAGGGGGGTTCTGTGTATAACACTATTAGGGGGTGCTGTGTATAACAGTATTAGGGGGGTGCTGTGTATTAAATTATTAGGGGGTGTTGTGTATTAAACTATTAGGGGGGTGCTGTGTATTAAACTATTAGGGGGGTGCTGTGTATAACACTATTAGGGGGGTGCTGTGTATTAAACTATTAGGGGGGTGCTGTGTATAACACTATTAGGGGGGGTGCTGAGTATAACACTATTAGGGGGTGCTGTGTATTAAAATATTAGGGGGGTGCTGTGTATAACACTATTAAGGGGGTTCTGTGTATAACACTATTAGGGGGGTGCTGTGTATAACACTATTAGGGGGGTGCTGTGTATTAAACTATTAGGGGGGTGCTGTGTATAACACTATTATTGGGGTGCTGTGTATTAAACTATTAGGGGGTGCTGTGTATAACACTATTAGGGGGGTGCTGTGTATAACACTATTAGGGGGGTGCTGTGTATTAAACTATTAGGGGGGTGCTGTGTATTAAACTATTAGGGGGCTGCTGTGTATAACACTATTAGGGGGTGCTGTGTATTAAATTATTAGGGGGGTGCTGTGTATTAAATTATTAGGGGGGTGCTGTGTATAACACTACTAGGGGGGTGCTGTGTAGTAAACAATTAGGGGGGTGCTGTGTATAACACTATTAGGGGGGTGCTGTGTATTAAATTATTAGGGGGGTGATGTGTATTAAACTATTAGGGGGGTGCTGTGTATTAAACTATTAGGGGGGTGCTGTGTATAACACTATTAGGGGGGTGCTGTGTATTAAACTATTAGGGGGGTGCTTTGTATAACACTATTAGGGGGGTGCTGTGTATAACACTATTAGGGGGTGCTGTGTATTAAACTATTAGGGGAGTGCTGTGTATAACACTATTAGGGGGTGCTGTGTATAACAATATTAGGGGGGTGCTGTGTATAACACTATTAGGGGGGTGCTGTGTATAACACTATTAGGGGCGTGCTGTGTATTAAACTATTAGGGGGGTGCTGTGTATAACACTATTATTGGTGTGATGTGTATAAAAACTATTAGGGGGGTGCTGTGTATAACACTATTAGGGGGGTGCTGTGTATTAAATTATTAGGGGGGTGATGTGTATTAAACTATTAGGGGGGTGCTGTGTATTAAACTATTAGGGGGGTGCTGTGTATAACACTATTAGGGGGGTGCTGTGTATTAAACTATTAGGGGGGTGCTTTGTATAACACTATTAGGGGGTGCTGTGTATAACACTATTAGGGGGGTGCTGTGTATTAAACTATTAGGGGGGTGCTGTGTATAACACTATTAGGGGGGTGCTGTGTATAACAATATTAGGGGGGAAGGTGCTGTGTATAACATTAGGGGGGTGCTGTGTATAACACTATTAGGGGCGTGCTGTGTATTAAACTATTAGGGGGGTGCTGTGTATAACACTATTATTGGTGTGATGTGTATAAAACTATTAGGGGGGTGCTGTGTATAACACTATTAGGGGGGTGCTGTGTATTAAACTATTAGGGGGGTGCTGTGTATAACACTATTAGGGGGGTGCTGTGTATAATACTATTAGGGGGGTGCTGTGTATTAAACTATTAGGGGGGTGCTGTGTATAACACTATTAGGGGGGTTCTGTGTATAACACTATTAGGGGGGTGCTGTGTATTAAACTATTAGGGGGGTGCTGTGTATAACACTATTAGGGGGTGCTGTGTATTAAACTATTAGGGGGGTGCTGTGTATAACACTATTAGGGGGGTGCTGTGTATAACACTATTAGGGGGGTGCTGTGTATTAAACTATTAGGGGGGTGCTGTGTATAACACTATTATTGGGGTGCTGTGTATTAAACTATTAGGGGGGTGCTGTGTATAACACTATTAGGGGGGTGCTGTGTATAACACTATTAGGGGGGTGCTGTGTATTAAATTATTAGGGGGGTGCTGTGTATTAAACAATTAGGGGGGTGCTGTGTATAATACTATTAGGGGGGTGCTGTGTATTAAACTATTAGGGGGGTGCTGTGTATAACACTATTATGGGGGTTCTGTGTATAACACTATTAGGGGGGTGCTGTGTATTAAACTATTAGGGGGGTGCTGTGTATAACACTATTAGGGGGTGCTGTGTATTAAACTATTAGGGGGGTGCTGTGTATAACACTATTAGGGGGGTGCTGTGTATAACACTATTAGGGGGGTGCTGTGTATTAAACTATTAGGGGGGTGCTGTGTATAACACTATTATTGGGGTGCTGTGTATTAAACTATTAGGGGGGTGCTGTGTATAATACTATTAGGGGGGTGCTGTGTATTAAACTATTAGGGGGGTGCTGTGTATAACACTATTAGGGGGGTTCTGTGTATAACACTATTAGGGGGGTGCTGTGTATTAAACTATTAGGGGGGTGCTGTGTATATCACTATTAGGGGGTGCTGTGTATTAAACAATTAGGGGGGTGCTGTGTATTAAACTATTAGGGGGGTGCTGTGTATAACACTATTGGGGGGGTGCTGTGTATTAAACTATTAGGGGGGTGCTGTGTATAACACTATTATTGGGGTGCTGTGTATTAAACTATTAGGGGGGTGCTGTGTATAACACTATTATTGGGGTGCTGTGTATTAAATTATTAGGGGGGTTCTGTGTATAACACTATTAGGGGGGTGCTGTGTATAACAGTATTAGGGGGGGTGCTGTGTATTAAATTATTAGGGGGGTGTTGTGTATTAAACTATTAGGGGGGTGCTGTGTATTAAACTATTAGGGGGGTGCTGTGTATAACACTATTAGGGGGGTGCTGTGTATTAAACTATTAGGGGGGTGCTTTGTATAACACTATTAGGGGGGTGCTGTGTATAACACTATTAGGGGGGTGCTGTGTATTAAACTATTGGGGGGTGCTGTGTATAACACTATTAGGGGGGTGCTGTGTATAACAATATTAGGGGGGTGCTGTGTATAACACTATTAGGGGGGTGCTGTGTATAACACTATTAGGTTGGTGCTGTGTATTAAACTATTAGGGGGGTGCTGTGTATAACACTATTATTGGGGTGCTGTGTATTAAACTATTAGGGGGTGCTGTGTATAACACTATTAGGGGGGTGCTGTGTATTAAATTATTAGGGGGGTGCTGTGTATTAAACAATTAGGGGGGTGCTGTGTATTAAACAATTAGGGGGTGCTGTGTATTAAACTATTAGGGGGGTGCTGTGTATAACACTATTAGGGGGGTGCTGTGTATAACACTATTGGGGGGTGCTGTGTATTAAACTATTAGGGGGGTGCTGTGTATAACACTATTATTGGGGTGCTGTGTATTAAACTATTAGGGGGGTGCTGTGTATAACACTATTATTGGGGTGCTGTGTATTAAATTATTAGGGGGGTTCTGTGTATAACACTATTAGGGGGGTGCTGTGTATAACACTATTAGGGGGGTGCTGTGTATTAAACTATTAGGGGGGTGCTGTGTATAACACTATTAGGGGGGTGCTGTGTATTAAACTATTAGGGGGGTGCTTTGTATAACACTATTAGGGGGGTGCTGTGTATAACACTATTAGGGGGGTGCTGTGTATTAAACTATTAGGGGGGTGCTGTGTATAACACTATTAGGGGGGTGCTGTGTATAACAATATTAGGGGGGTGCTGTGTATAACACTATTAGGGGGGTGCTGTGTATAACACTATTAGGGGGGTGCTGTGTATTAAACTATTAGGGGGGTGCTGTGTATAACACTATTATTGGGGTGCTGTGTATTAAACTATTAGGGGGGTGCTGTGTATAACACTATTAGGGGGGTGCTGTGTATAACAATATTAGGGGGCTGCTGTGTATAACACTATTAGGGGGGTGCTGTGTATAACACTATTAGGTTGGTGCTGTGTATTAAACTATTAGGGGGGTGCTGTGTATAACACTATTATTGGGGTGCTGTGTATTAAACTATTAGGGGGGTGCTGTGTATAACACTATTAGGGGGGTGCTGTGTGTAACACTATTAGGGGGGTGCTGTGTATTAAATTATTAGGGGGGTGCTGTGTATTAAACAATTAGGGGGGTGCTGTGTATTAAACAATTAGGGGGGGTGCTGTGTATTAAACTATTAGGGGGGTGCTGTGTATAACACTATTGGGGGGGTGCTGTGTATTAAACTATTAGGGGGGTGCTGTGTATAACACTATTATTGGGGTGCTGTGTATTAAACTATTAGGGGGGTGCTGTGTATAACACTATTATTGGGGTTCTGTGTATAACACTATTAGGGGGGTGCTGTGTATAACACTATTAGGGGGGTGCTGTGTATAACAATATTAGGGGGGTGCTGTGTATAACACTATTAGGGGGGTGCTGTGTATAACACTATTAGGAGGGTGCTGTGTATTAAACTATTAGGGGGGTGCTGTGTATAACACTATTATTGGGGTGCTGTGTATTAAACTATTAGGGGGGTGCTGTGTATAACACTATTAGGGGGGTGCTGTGTATTAAATTATTAGGGGGGTGCTGTGTATTAAACAATTAGGGGGGTGCTGTGTATTAAACTATTAGGGGGGTGCTGTGTATAACACTATTAGGGGGGTGCTGTGTATTAAACTATTAGGGGGGTGCTGTGTATAACACTATTATTGGGGTGCTGTGTATTAAACTATTAGGGGGGTGCTGTGTATAACACTATTATTGGGGTGCTGTGTATTAAATTATTAGGGGGGTTCTGTGTATAACACTATTAGGGGGGTGCTGTGTATAACAGTATTAGGGGGGGTGCTGTGTATTAAATTATTAGGGGGGTGTTGTGTATTAAACTATTAGGGGGGTGCTGTGTATTAAACTATTAGGGGGGTGCTGTGTATAACACTATTAGGGGGGTGCTGTGTATTAAACTATTAGGGGGGTGCTTTGTATAACACTATTAGGGGGGTGCTGTGTATAACACTATTAGGGGGGTGCTGTGTATTAAACTATTGGGGGGTGCTGTGTATAACACTATTAGGGGGGTGCTGTGTATAACAATATTAGGGGGGTGCTGTGTATAACACTATTAGGGGGGTGCTGTGTATAACACTATTAGGTTGGTGCTGTGTATTAAACTATTAGGGGGGTGCTGTGTATAACACTATTATTGGGGTGCTGTGTATTAAACTATTAGGGGGTGCTGTGTATAACACTATTAGGGGGGTGCTGTGTATTAAATTATTAGGGGGGTGCTGTGTATTAAACAATTAGGGGGGTGCTGTGTATTAAACAATTAGGGGGTGCTGTGTATTAAACTATTAGGGGGGTGCTGTGTATAACACTATTAGGGGGGTGCTGTGTATAACACTATTGGGGGGTGCTGTGTATTAAACTATTAGGGGGGTGCTGTGTATAACACTATTATTGGGGTGCTGTGTATTAAACTATTAGGGGGGTGCTGTGTATAACACTATTATTGGGGTGCTGTGTATTAAATTATTAGGGGGGTTCTGTGTATAACACTATTAGGGGGGTGCTGTGTATAACACTATTAGGGGGGTGCTGTGTATTAAACTATTAGGGGGGTGCTGTGTATAACACTATTAGGGGGGTGCTGTGTATTAAACTATTAGGGGGGTGCTTTGTATAACACTATTAGGGGGGTGCTGTGTATAACACTATTAGGGGGGTGCTGTGTATTAAACTATTAGGGGGGTGCTGTGTATAACACTATTAGGGGGGTGCTGTGTATAACAATATTAGGGGGGTGCTGTGTATAACACTATTAGGGGGGTGCTGTGTATAACACTATTAGGGGGGTGTTGTGTATTAAACTATTAGGGGGGTGCTGTGTATAACACTATTATTGGGGTGCTGTGTATTAAACTATTAGGGGGGTGCTGTGTATAACACTATTATTGGGGTGCTGTGTATTAAATTATTAGGGGGGTTCTGTGTATAACACTATTAGGGGGGTGCTGTGTATAACAGTATTAGGGGGGTGCTGTGTATTAAATTATTAGGGGGGTGTTGTGTATTAAACTATTAGGGGGGTGCTGTGTATTAAACTATTAGGGGGGTGCTGTGTATAACACTATTAGGGGGGTGCTGTGTATTAAACTATTAGGGGGGTGCTGTGTATAACACTATTAGGGGGTGCTGTGTATAACACTATTAGGGGGGTGCTGTGTATTAAACTATTAGGGGGGTGCTGTGTATAACACTATTAAGGGGGTTCTGTGTATAACACTATTAGGGGGGTGCTGTGTATAACACTTTAAGGGGGGTGCTGTGTATTAAACTATTAGGGGGGTGCTGTGTATAACACTATTATTGGGGTGCTGTGTATTAAACTATTAGGGGGGTGCTGTGTATAACACTATTAGGGGGGTGCTGTGTATAACACTATTAGGGGGGTGCTGTGTATTAAACTATTAGGGGGGTGCTGTGTATTAAACTATTAGGGGGCTGCTGTGTATAACACTATTAGGGGGTGCTGTGTATTAAATTATTAGGGGGGTGCTGTGTATTAAACTATTAGGGGGGTGCTGTGTATTAAACTATTAGGGGGGTGCTGTGTTTTAAATTATTAGGGGGGTGCTGTGTATAACACTACTAGGGGGGTGCTGTGTAGTAAACAATTAGGGGGGTGCTGTGTATAACACTATTAGGGGGGTGCTGTGTATTAAATTATTAGGGGGGTGATGTGTATTAAACTATTAGGGGGGTGCTGTGTATTAAACTATTAGGGGGGTGCAGTGTATAACACTATTAGGGGGGTGCTGTGTATTAAATTATTAGGGGGGTGCTGTGTATTAAACTATTAGGGGGTGCTGTGTATAACACTATTAGGGGGGTGCTGTGTATAATACTATTAGGGGGGTGCTGTGTATTAAACTATTAGGGGGGTGCTGTGTATAACACTATTAGGGGGGTTCTGTGTATAACACTATTAGGGGGGTGCTGTGTATTAAACTATTAGGGGGGTGCTGTGTATAACACTATTAGGTTGGTGCTGTGTATTAAACTATTAGGGGGGTGCTGTGTATAACACTATTATTGGGGTGCTGTGTATTAAACTATTAGGGGGGTGCTGTGTATAACACTATTAGGGGGGTGCTGTGTATTAAATTATTAGGGGGGTGCTGTGTATTAAACAATTAGGGGGGTGCAGTGTATTAAACAATTAGGGGGGTGCTGTGTATTAAACTATTAGGGGGGTGCTGTGTATAACACTATTAGGGGGGTGCTGTGTATAACACTATTGGGGGGGTGCTGTGTATTAAACTATTAGGGGGGTGCTGTGTATAACACTATTATTGGGGTGCTTTGTATAACACTATTAGGGGTGTGCTGTGTATAACACTATTAGGGGGGTGCTGTGTATTAAACTATTAGGGGGGTGCTTTGTATAACACTATTAGGGGGGTGCTGTGTATAACACTATTAGGGGGGTGCTGTGTATTAAACTATTAGGGGGGTGCTGTGTATAACACTATTAGGGGGGTGCTGTGTATAACAATATTAGGGGGGTGCTGTGTATAACACTATTAGGGGGGTGCTGTGTATAACACTATTAGGTTGGTGCTGTGTATTAAACTCTTAGGGGGGTGCTGTGTATAACACTATTATTGGGGTGCTGTGTATTAAACTATTAGGGGAGTGCTGTGTATAACACTATTAGGGGGGTGCTGTGTATTAAATTATTAGGGGGGTGCTGTGTATTAAACAATTAGGGGGGTGCTGTGTATTAAACAATTAGGGGGTGCTGTGTATTAAACTATTAGGGGGGTGCTGTGTATAACACTATTAGGGGGGTGCTGTGTATAACACTATTAGGGGGGTGCTGTGTATTAAACTATTAGGGGGGTGCTGTGTATAACACTATTATTGGGGTGCTGTGTATTAAACTATTAGGGGGGTGCTGTGTATAACACTATTATTGGGGTGCTGTGTATTAAAATATTAGGGGGGGTTCTGTGTATAACACTATTAGGGGGGTGCTGTGTATAACACTATTAGGGGGGTGCTGTGTATTAAACTATTAGGGGGGTGCTGTGTATAACACTATTATTGGGGTGCTGTGTATTAAACTATTAGGGGGGTGCTGTGTATAACACTATTAGGGGGGTGCTGTGTATAACACTATTAGGGGGGTGCTGTGTATTAAATTATTAGGGGGGTGCTGTGTATTAAACAATTAGGGGGGTGCTGTGTATTAAACAATTAGGGGGGGTGCTGTGTATTAAACTATTAGGGGGGTGCTGTGTATAACACTATTGGGGGGGTGCTGTGTATTAAACTATTAGGGGGGTGCTGTGTATAACACTATTATTGGGGTGCTGTGTATTAAACTATTAGGGGGGTGCTGTGTATAACACTATTAGGGGGGTGCTGTGTATTAAACTATTAGGGGGGTGCTGTGTATAACACTATTATTGGGGTGCTGTGTATTAAACTATTAGGGGGGTGCTGTGTATAACACTATTAGGGGGGTGCTGTGTATAACACTATTAGGGGGGTGCTGTGTATTAAACTATTAGGGGGTGCTGTGTATTAAACTATTAGGGGGCTGCTGTGTATAACACTATTAGGGGGTGCTGTGTATTAAATTATTAGGGGGGTGCTGTGTATTAAACTATTAGGGGGGTGCTGTGTATTAAACTATTAGGGGGGTGCTGTGTATTAAATTATTAGGGGGGTGCTGTGTATAACACTACTAGGGGGGTGCTGTGTAGTAAACAATTAGGGGGGTGCTGTGTATAACACTATTAGGGGGGTGCTGTGTATTAAATTATTAGGGGGTGATGTGTATTAAACTATTAGGGGGGTGCTGTGTATTAAACTATTAGGGGGGTGCTTTGTATAACACTATTAGGGGGGTGCTGTGTATTAAACTATTAGGGGGGTGCTTTGTATAACACTATTAGGGGGGTGCTGTGTATAACACTATTAGGGGGGTGCTGTGTATTAAACTATTAGGGGGGTGCTGTGTATAACACTATTAGGGGGGTGCTGTGTATAACAATATTAGGGGGCTCTGTGTATAACACTATTAAGGGGGTGCTGTGTATAACACCATTAGGGGGTGCTGTGTATTAAACTATTAGGGGGGTGCTGTGTATAACACTATTATTGGGGTGCTGTGTATTAAACTATTAGGGGGGTGCTGTGTATAACACTATTATTGGGGTGCTGTGTATTAAATTATTAGGGGGGTTCTGTGTATAACACTATTAGGGGGGTGCTGTGTATAACAGTATTAGGGGGGTGCTGTGTATTAAATTATTAGGGGGGTGTTGTGTATTAAACTATTAGGGGGGTGCTGTGTATTAAACTATTAGGGGGGTGCTGTGTATAACACTATTAGGGGGGTGCTGTGTATTAAACTATTAGGGGGGTGCTGTGTATAACACTATTAGGGGGTGCTGAGTATAACACTATTAGGGGGTGCTGTGTATTAAAATATTAGGGGGGTGCTGTGTATAACACTATTAAGGGGGTTCTGTGTATAACACTATTAGGGGGGTGCTGTGTATAACACTATTAGGTTGGTGCTGTGTATTAAACTCTTAGGGGGGTGCTGTGTATAACACTATTATTGGGGTGCTGTGTATTAAACTATTAGGGAGGTGCTGTGTATAACACTATTAGGGGGGTGCTGTGTATTAAATTATTAGGGGGGTGCTGTGTATTAAACAATTAGGGGGGTGCTGTGTATTAAACAATTAGGGGGTGCTGTGTATTAAACTATTAGGGGGGTGCTGTGTATAACACTATTAGGGGGGTGCTGTGTATAACACTATTGGGGGGTGCTGTGTATTAAACTATTAGGGGGGTGCTGTGTATAACACTATTATTGGGGTGCTGTGTATTAAACTATTAGGGGGGTGCTGTGTATAACACTATTATTGGGGTGCTGTGTATTAAAATATTAGGGGGGTTCTGTGTATAACACTATTAGGGGGGTGCTGTGTATTAAACTATTAGGGGGGTGCTGTGTATAACACTATTATTGGGGTGCTGTGTATTAAACTATTAGGGGGGTGCTGTGTATAACACTATTAGGGGGGTGCTGTGTATAACACTATTAGGGGGGTGCTGTGTATTAAATTATTAGGGGGGTGCTGTGTATTAAACAATTAGGGGGGTGCTGTGTATTAAACAATTAGGGGGGTGCTGTGTATTAAACTATTAGGGGGGTGCTGTGTATAACACTATTGGGGGGGTGCTGTGTATTAAACTATTAGGGGGGTGCTGTGTATAACACTATTATTGGGGTGCTGTGTATTAAACTATTAGGGGGGTGCTGTGTATAACACTATTAGGGGGGTGCTGTGTATTAAACTATTAGGGGGGTGCTGTGTATAACACTATTATTGGGGTGCTGTGTATTAAACTATTAGGGGGGTGCTGTGTATAACACTATTAGGGGGGTGCTGTGTATAACACTATTAGGGGGGTGCTGTGTATTAAACTATTAGGGGGGTGCTGTGTATTAAACTATTAGGGGGCTGCTGTGTATAACACTATTAGGGGGTGCTGTGTATTAAATTATTAGGGGGGTGCTGTGTATTAAACTATTAGGGGGGTGCTGTGTATTAAACTATTAGGGGGGTGCTGTGTATTAAATTATTAGGGGGGTGCTGTGTATAACACTACTAGGGGGGTGCTGTGTAGTAAACAATTAGGGGGGTGCTGTGTATAACACTATTAGGGGGGTGCTGTGTATTAAATTATTAGGGGGTGATGTGTATTAAACTATTAGGGGGGTGCTGTGTATTAAACTATTAGGGGGGTGCTGTGTATAACACTATTAGGGGGGTGCTGTGTATTAAACTATTAGGGGGGTGCTTTGTATAACACTATTAGGGGGGTGCTGTGTATAACACTATTAGGGGGGTGCTGTGTATTAAACTATTAGGGGGGTGCTGTGTATAACACTATTAGGGGGGTGCTGTGTATAACAATATTAGGGGGCTCTGTGTATAACACTATTAGGGGGGTGCTGTGTATAACACTATTAGGGGGTGCTGTGTATTAAACTATTAGGGGGGTGCTGTGTATAACACTATTATTGGGGTGCTGTGTATTAAACTATTAGGGGGGTGCTGTGTATAACACTATTATTGGGGTGCTGTGTATTAAATTATTAGGGGGGTTCTGTGTATAACACTATTAGGGGGGTGCTGTGTATAACAGTATTAGGGGGGTGCTGTGTATTAAATTATTAGGGGGGTGTTGTGTATTAAACTATTAGGGGGGTGCTGTGTATTAAACTATTAGGGGGGTGCTGTGTATAACACTATTAGGGGGGTGCTGTGTATTAAACTATTAGGGGGGTGCTGTGTATAACACTATTAGGGGGGTGCTGAGTATAACACTATTAGGGGGTGCTGTGTATTAAAATATTAGGGGGGTGCTGTGTATAACACTATTAAGGGGGTTCTGTGTATAACACTATTAGGGGGGTGCTGTGTATAACACTATTAGGGGGGTGCTGTGTATTAAACTATTAGGGGGGTGCTGTGTATAACACTATTATTGGGGTGCTGTGTATTAAACTATTAGGGGGGTGCTGTGTATAACACTATTAGGGGGGTGCTGTGTATAACACTATTAGGGGGGTGCTGTGTATTAAACTATTAGGGGGGTGCTGTGTATTAAACTATTAGGGGGCTGCTGTGTATAACACTATTAGGGGGTGCTGTGTATTAAATTATTAGGGGGGTGCTGTGTATTAAACTATTAGGGGGGTGCTGTGTATTAAACTATTAGGGGGGTGCTGTGTATTAAATTATTAGGGGGGTGCTGTGTATAACACTACTAGGGGGGTGCTGTGTAGTGAACAATTAGGGGGGTGCTGTGTATAACACTATTAGGGGGGTGCTGTGTATTAAATTATTAGGGGGGTGATGTGTATTAAACTATTAGGGGGATGCTGTGTATTAAACTATTAGGGGGGTGCTGTGTATAACACTATTAGGGGGGTGCTGTGTATTAAAATATTAGGGGGGTGCTTTGTATAACACTATTAGGGGGGTGCTGTGTATAACACTATTAGGGGGGTGCTGTGTATTAAACTATTAGGGGGGTGCTGTGTATAACACTATTAGGGGGGTGCTGTGTATAACAATATTAGGGGGGTGCTGTGTATAACACTATTAGGGGGGTGCTGTGTATAACACTATTAGGGGGGTGCTGTGTATTAAACTATTAGGGGGGTGCTGTGTATAACACTATTATTGGGGTGCTGTGTATTAAACTATTAGGGGGGTGCTGTGTATAACACTATTAGGGGGGTGCTGTGTATTAAACTATTAGGGGGGTGCTGTGTATAACACTATTAGGGGGGTGCTGTGTATAATACTATTAGGGGGGTGCTGTGTATTAAACTATTAGGGGGGTGCTGTGTATAACACTATTAGGGGGGTTCTGTGTATAACACTATTAGGGGGGTGCTGTGTATTAAACTATTAGGGGGGTGCTGTGTATAACACTATTAGGGGGTGCTGTGTATTAAACTATTAGGGGGGTGCTGTGTATTAAACTATTAGGGGGGTGCTGTGTATAACACTATTAGGTTGGTGCTGTGTATTAAACTATTAGGGGGGTGCTGTGTATAACACTATTATTGGGGTGCTGTGTATTAAACTATTAGGGGGGTGCTGTGTATAACACTATTAGGGGGGTGCTGTGTATTAAATTATTAGGTTGGTGCTGTGTATTAAACAATTAGGGGGGTGCAGTGTATTAAACAATTAGGGGGGTGCTGTGTATTAAACTATTAGGGGGGTGCTGTGTATAACACTATTAGGGAGGTGCTGTGTATTAAACTATTAGGGGGGTGCTTTGTATAACACTATTAGGGGGGTGCTGTGTATAACACTATTAGGGGGTGCTGTGTATTAAACTATTAGGGGGGTGCTGTGTATAACACTATTAGGGGGGTGCTGTGTATAACAATATTAGGGGGCTGCTGTGTATAACACTATTAGGGGGGGTGCTGTGTATAACACTATTAGGTTGGTGCTGTGTATTAAACTATTAGGGGGGTGCTGTGTATAACACTATTATTGGGGTGCTGTGTATTAAACTATTAGGGGGGTGCTGTGTATAACACTATTAGGGGGGTGCTGTGTATAACACTATTAGGGGGGTGCTGTGTATTAAATTATTAGGGGGGTGCTGTGTATTAAACAATTAGGGGGGTGCTGTGTATTAAACAATTAGGGGGGTGCTGTGTATTAAACTATTAGGGGGGTGCTGTGTATAACACTATTGGGGGGGTGCTGTGTATTAAACTATTAGGGGGGTGCTGTGTATAACACTATTATTGGGGTGCTGTGTATTAAACTATTAGGGGGGTGCTGTGTATAACACTATTATTGGGGTGCTGTGTATTAAATTATTAGGGGGGTTCTGTGTATAACACTCTTAGGGGGGTGCTGTGTATAACAGTATTAGGGGGGTGCTGTGTATTAAATTATTAGGGGGGTGCTGTGTATTAAACTATTAGGGGGGTGCTGTGTATAGCACTATTAGGGGGGTGCTGAGTATAACACTATTAGGGGGTGCTGTGTATTAAAATATTAGGGGGGTGCTGTGTATAACACTATTAAGGGGGTTCTGTGTATAACACTATTAGGGGGGTGCTGTGTATAACACTATTAGGGGGGTGCTGTGTATTAAACTATTAGGGGGGTGCTGTGTATAACACTATTATTGGGGTGCTGTGTATTAAACTATTAGGGGGGTGCTGTGTATAACACTATTAGGGGGGTGCTGTGTATTAAACTATTAGGGGGGTGCTGTGTATTAAACTATTAGGGGGCTGCTGTGTATAATACTATTAGGGGGTGCTGTGTATTAAATTATTAGGGGGGTGCTGTGTATTAAACTATTAGGGGGGTGCTGTGTATTAAACTATTAGGGGGGTGCTGTGTATTAAACTATTAGGGGGGTGCTGTGTATAACACTACTAGGGGGGTGCTGTGTAGTAAACAATTAGGGGGGTGCTGTGTATAACACTATTAGGGGGGTGCTGTGTATTAAATTATTAGGGGGGTGATGTGTATTAAACTATTAGGGGGGTGCTGTGTATTAAACTATTAGGGGGGTGCTGTGTATAACACTATTAGGGGGGTGCTGTGTATTAAACTATTAGGGGGGTGCTTTGTATAACACTATTAGGGGGGTGCTGTGTATAACACTATTAGGGGGGTGCTGTGTATTAAACTATTAGGGGGGTGCTGTGTATAACACTATTAGGGGGTTGCTGTGTATAACAATATTAGGGGGGTGCTGTGTATAACACTATTAGGGGGGTGCTGTGTATAACACTATTAGGGGGGTGCTGTGTATAACACTATTAGGGGGGTGCTGTGTATTAAACTATTAGGGGGGTGCTGTGTATAACACTATTATTGGGGTGCTGTGTATTAAACTATTAGGGGGGTGCTGTGTATAAAACTATTAGGGGGGTGCTGTGTATTAAATTATTAGGGGGGTGCTGTGTATTAAACAATTAGGGGGGTGCTGTGTATTAAACAATTAGGGGGTGCTGTGTATTAAACTATTAGGGGGGTGCTGTGTATAACACTATTAGGGGGGTGCTGTGTATAACACTATTGGGGGGTGCTGTTTATTAAACTATTAGGGGGGTGCTGTGTATTAAACTATTAGGGGGGTGCTGTGTATAACACTATTAGGTTGGTGCTGTGTATTAAACAATTAGGGGGGTGCTGTGTATAACACTATTATTGGGGTGCTGTGTATTAAACTATTAGGGGGGTGCTGTGTATAACACTATTAGGGGGGTGCTGTGTATTAAATTATTAGGGGGGTGCTGTGTATTAAACAATTAGGGGGGTGCAGTGTATTAAACAATTAGGGGGGTGCTGTGTATTAAACTATTAGGGGGGTGCTGTGTATTAAACTATTAGGGGGGTGCTGTGTATTAAATTATTAGGGGGGTGCTGTGTATAACACTACTAGGGGGGTGCTGTGTAGTAAACAATTAGGGGGGTGCTGTGTATAACACTATTAGGGGGGTGCTGTGTATTAAATTATTAGGGGGTGATGTGTATTAAACTATTAGGGGGGTGCTGTGTATTAAACTATTAGGGGGGTGCTTTGTATAACACTATTAGGGGGGTGCTGTGTATTAAACTATTAGGGGGGTGCTTTGTATAACACTATTAGGGGGGTGCTGTGTATAACACTATTAGGGGGGTGCTGTGTATTAAACTATTAGGGGGGTGCTGTGTATAACACTATTAGGGGGGTGCTGTGTATAACAATATTAGGGGGCTCTGTGTATAACACTATTAGGGGGGTGCTGTGTATAACACCATTAGGGGGTGCTGTGCATTAAACTATTAGGGGGGTGCTGTGTATAACACTATTATTGGGGTGCTGTGTATTAAACTATTAGGGGGGTGCTGTGTATAACACTATTATTGGGGTGCTGTGTATTAAATTATTAGGGGGGTTCTGTGTATAACACTATTAGGGGGGTGCTGTGTATAACAGTATTAGGGGGGTGCTGTGTATTAAATTATTAGGGGGGTGTTGTGTATTAAACTATTAGGGGGGTGCTGTGTATTAAACTATTAGGGGGGTGCTGTGTATAACACTATTAGGGGGGTGCTGTGTATTAAACTATTAGGGGGGTGCTGTGTATAACACTATTAGGGGGGTGCTGAGTATAACACTATTAGGGGGTGCTGTGTATTAAAATATTAGGGGGGTGCTGTGTATAACACTATTAAGGGGGTTCTGTGTATAACACTATTAGGGGGGTGCTGTGTATAACACTATTAGGTTGGTGCTGTGTATTAAACTCTTAGGGGGGTGCTGTGTATAACACTATTATTGGGGTGCTGTGTATTAAACTATTAGGGAGGTGCTGTGTATAACACTATTAGGGGGGTGCTGTGTATTAAATTATTAGGGGGGTGCTGTGTATTAAACAATTAGGGGGGTGCTGTGTATTAAACAATTAGGGGGTGCTGTGTATTAAACTATTAGGGGGGTGCTGTGTATAACACTATTAGGGGGGTGCTGTGTATAACACTATTGGGGGGTGCTGTGTATTAAACTATTAGGGGGGTGCTGTGTATAACACTATTATTGGGGTGCTGTGTATTAAACTATTAGGGGGGTGCTGTGTATAACACTATTATTGGGGTGCTGTGTATTAAAATATTAGGGGGGTTCTGTGTATAACACTATTAGGGGGGTGCTGTGTATAACACTATTAGGGGGGTGCTGTGTATTAAACTATTAGGGGGGTGCTGTGTATAACACTATTATTGGGGTGCTGTGTATTAAACTATTAGGGGGGTGCTGTGTATAACACTATTAGGGGGGTGCTGTGTATAACACTATTAGGGGGGTGCTGTGTATTAAATTATTAGGGGGGTGCTGTGTATTAAACAATTAGGGGGGTGCTGTGTATTAAACAATTAGGGGGGTGCTGTGTATTAAACTATTAGGGGGGTGCTGTGTATAACACTATTGGGGGGGTGCTGTGTATTAAACTATTAGGGGGGTGCTGTGTATAACACTATTATTGGGGTGCTGTGTATTAAACTATTAGGGGGGTGCTGTGTATAACACTATTAGGGGGGTGCTGTGTATTAAACTATTAGGGGGGTGCTGTGTATAACACTATTATTGGGGTGCTGTGTATTAAACTATTAGGGGGGGTGCTGTGTATAACACTATTAGGGGGGTGCTGTGTATAACACTATTAGGGGGGTGCTGTGTATTAAACTATTAGGGGGGTGCTGTGTATTAAACTATTAGGGGGCTGCTGTGTATAACACTATTAGGGGGTGCTGTGTATTAAATTATTAGGGGGGTGCTGTGTATTAAACTATTAGGGGGGTGCTGTGTATTAAACTATTAGGGGGGTGCTGTGTATTAAATTATTAGGGGGGTGCTGTGTATAACACTACTAGGGGGGTGCTGTGTAGTAAACAATTAGGGGGGTGCTGTGTATAACACTATTAGGGGGGTGCTGTGTATTAAATTATTAGGGGGTGATGTGTATTAAACTATTAGGGGGGTGCTGTGTATTAAACTATTAGGGGGGTGCTGTGTATAACACTATTAGGGGGGTGCTGTGTATTAAACTATTAGGGGGGTGCTTTGTATAACACCATTAGGGGGGTGCTGTGTATAACACTATTAGGGGGGTGCTGTGTATTAAACTATTAGGGGGGTGCTGTGTATAACACTATTAGGGGGGTGCTGTGTATAACAATATTAGGGGGCTCTGTGTATAACACTATTAGGGGGGGTGCTGTGTATAACACTATTAGGGGGGTGCTGTGTATTAAACTATTAGGGGGGTGCTGTGTATAACACTATTATTGGGGTGCTGTGTATTAAACTATTAGGGGGGTGCTGTGTATAACACTATTATTGGGGTGCTGTGTATTAAATTATTAGGGGGGTTCTGTGTATAACACTATTAGGGGGGTGCTGTGTATAACAGTATTAGGGGGGGTGCTGTGTATTAAATTATTAGGGGGGTGTTGTGTATTAAACTATTAGGGGGGTGCTGTGTATTAAACTATTAGGGGGGTGCTGTGTATAACACTATTAGGGGGGTGCTGTGTATTAAACTATTAGGGGGGTGCTGTGTATAACACTATTAGGGGGGTGCTGAGTATAACACTATTAGGGGGTGCTGTGTATTAAAATATTAGGGGGGTGCTGTGTATAACACTATTAAGGGGGTTCTGTGTATAACACTATTAGGGGGGTGCTGTGTATAACACTATTAGGGGGGTGCTGTGTATTAAACTATTAGGGGGGTGCTGTGTATAACACTATTATTGGGGTGCTGTGTATTAAACTATTAGGGGGGTGCTGTGTATAACACTATTAGGGGGGTGCTGTGTATAACACTATTAGGGGGGTGCTGTGTATTAAACTATTAGGGGGGTGCTGTGTATTAAACTATTAGGGGGCTGCTGTGTATAACACTATTATTGGGGTGCTGTGTATTAAACTATTAGGGGGGGTGCTGTGTATAACACTATTATTGGGGTGCTTTGTATAACACTATTAGGGGTGTGCTGTGTATAACACTATTAGGGGGGTGCTGTGTATTAAACTATTAGGGGGGTGCTTTGTATAACACTATTAAGGGGGTGCTGTGTATAACACTATTAGGGGGGTGCTGTGTATTAAACTATTAGGGGGGTGCTGTGTATAACACTATTAGGGGGGTGCTGTGTATAACAATATTAGGGGGGTGCTGTGTATAACACTATTAGGGGGGTGCTGTGTATAACACTATTAGGTTGGTGCTGTGTATTAAACTCTTAGGGGGGTGCTGTGTATAACACTATTATTGGGGTGCTGTGTATTAAACTATTAGGGGAGTGCTGTGTATAACACTATTAGGGGGGTGCTGTGTATTAAATTATTAGGGGGGTGCTGTGTATTAAACAATTAGGGGGGTGCTGTGTATTAAACAATTAGGGGGTGCTGTGTATTAAACTATTAGGGGGGTGCTGTGTATAACACTATTAGGGGGGTGCTGTGTATAACACTATTAGGGGGGTGCTGTGTATTAAACTATTAGGGGGGTGCTGTGTATAACACTATTATTGGGGTGCTGTGTATTAAACTATTAGGGGGGTGCTGTGTATAACACTATTATTGGGGTGCTGTGTATTAAAATATTAGGGGGGGTTCTGTGTATAACACTATTAGGGGGGTGCTGTGTATAACACTATTAGGGGGGTGCTGTGTATTAAACTATTATTGGGGTGCTGTGTATTAAACTATTAGGGGGGTGCTGTGTATAACACTATTAGGGGGGTGCTGTGTATAACACTATTAGGGGGGTGCTGTGTATTAAATTATTAGGGGGGTGCTGTGTATTAAACAATTAGGGGGGTGCTGTGTATTAAACAATTAGGGGGGTGCTGTGTATTAAACTATTAGGGGGGTGCTGTGTATAACACTATTGGGGGGGTGCTGTGTATTAAACTATTAGGGGGGTGCTGTGTATAACACTATTATTGGGGTGCTGTGTATTAAACTATTAGGGGGGTGCTGTGTATAACACTATTAGGGGGGTGCTGTGTATTAAACTATTAGGGGGGTGCTGTGTATAACACTATTATTGGGGTGCTGTGTATTAAACTATTAGGGGGGTGCTGTGTATAACACTATTAGGGGGGTGCTGTGTATAACACTATTAGGGGGGTGCTGTGTATTAAACTATTAGGGGGGTGCTGTGTATTAAACTATTAGGGGGCTGCTGTGTATAACACTATTAGGGGGTGCTGTGTATTAAATTATTAGGGGGGTGCTGTGTATTAAACTATTAGGGGGGTGCTGTGTATTAAACTATTAGGGGGGTGCTGTGTATTAAATTATTAGGGGGGTGCTGTGTATAACACTACTAGGGGGGTGCTGTGTAGTAAACAATTAGGGGGGTGCTGTGTATAACACTATTAGGGGGGTGCTGTGTATTAAATTATTAGGGGGTGATGTGTATTAAACTATTAGGGGGGTGCTGTGTATTAAACTATTAGGGGGGTGCTTTGTATAACACTATTAGGGGGGTGCTGTGTATTAAACTATTAGGGGGGTGCTTTGTATAACACTATTAGGGGGGTGCTGTGTATAACACTATTAGGGGGGTGCTGTGTATTAAACTATTAGGGGGGTGCTGTGTATAACACTATTAGGGGGGTGCTGTGTATAACAATATTAGGGGGCTCTGTGTATAACACTATTAGGGGGGTGCTGTGTATAACACCATTAGGGGGTGCTGTGTATTAAACTATTAGGGGGGTGCTGTGTATAACACTATTATTGGGGTGCTGTGTATTAAACTATTAGGGGGGTGCTGTGTATAACACTATTATTGGGGTGCTGTGTATTAAATTATTAGGGGGGTTCTGTGTATAACACTATTAGGGGGGTGCTGTGTATAACAGTATTAGGGGGGTGCTGTGTATTAAATTATTAGGGGGGTGTTGTGTATTAAACTATTAGGGGGGTGCTGTGTATTAAACTATTAGGGGGGTGCTGTGTATAACACTATTAGGGGGGTGCTGTGTATTAAACTATTAGGGGGGTGCTGTGTATAACACTATTAGGGGGGTGCTGAGTATAACACTATTAGGGGGTGCTGTGTATTAAAATATTAGGGGGGTGCTGTGTATAACACTATTAAGGGGGTTCTGTGTATAACACTATTAGGGGGGTGCTGTGTATAACACTATTAGGTTGGTGCTGTGTATTAAACTCTTAGGGGGGTGCTGTGTATAACACTATTAAGGGGGTTCTGTGTATAACACTATTAGGGGGGTGCTGTGTATAACACTATTAGGTTGGTGCTGTGTATTAAACTCTTAGGGGGGTGCTGTGTATTAAACTATTAGGGGGGTGCTGTGTATTAAACTATTAGGGGGGTGCTGTGTATAACACTATTATTGGGGTGCTGTGTATTAAACTATTAGGGGGGTGCTGTGTATAACACTATTAGGGGGGTGCTGTGTATTAAATTATTAGGGGGGTGCTGTGTATTAAACAATTAGGGGGGTGCTGTGTATTAAACAATTAGGGGGGTGCTGTGTATTAAACTATTAGGGGGGTGCTGTGTATAACACTATTGGGGGGGTGCTGTGTATTAAACTATTAGGGGGGTGCTGTGTATAACACTATTATTGGGGTGCTGTGTATTAAACTATTAGGGGGGTGCTGTGTATAACACTATTAGGGGGGTGCTGTGTATTAAACTATTAGGGGGGTGCTGTGTATAACACTATTATTGGGGTGCTGTGTATTAAACTATTAGGGGGGTGCTGTGTATAACACTATTAGGGGGGTGCTGTGTATAACACTATTAGGGGGGTGCTGTGTATTAAACTATTAGGGGGGTGCTGTGTATTAAACTATTAGGGGGCTGCTGTGTATAACACTATTAGGGGGTGCTGTGTATTAAATTATTAGGGGGGTGCTGTGTATTAAACTATTAGGGGGGTGCTGTGTATTAAACTATTAGGGGGGTGCTGTGTATTAAATTATTAGGGGGGTGCTGTGTATAACACTACTAGGGGGGTGCTGTGTAGTAAACAATTAGGGGGGTGCTGTGTATAACACTATTAGGGGGGTGCTGTGTATTAAATTATTAGGGGGTGATGTGTATTAAACTATTAGGGGGGTGCTGTGTATTAAACTATTAGGGGGGTGCTGTGTATAACACTATTAGGGGGGGTGCTGTGTATTAAACTATTAGGGGGGTGCTTTGTATAACACTATTAGGGGGGGTGCTGTGTATAACACTATTAGGGGGGTGCTGTGTATTAAACTATTAGGGGGGTGCTGTGTATAACACTATTAGGGGGGTGCTGTGTATAACAATATTAGGGGGCTCTGTGTATAACACTATTAGGGGGGTGCTGTGTATAACACTATTAGGGGGTGCTGTGTATTAAACTATTAGGGGGGTGCTGTGTATAACACTATTATTGGGGTGCTGTGTATTAAACTATTAGGGGGGTGCTGTGTATAACACTATTATTGGGGTGCTGTGTATTAAATTATTAGGGGGGTTCTGTGTATAACACTATTAGGGGGGTGCTGTGTATAACAGTATTAGGGGGGTGCTGTGTATTAAATTATTAGGGGGGTGTTGTGTATTAAACTATTAGGGGGGTGCTGTGTATTAAACTATTAGGGGGGTGCTGTGTATAACACTATTAGGGGGGTGCTGTGTATTAAACTATTAGGGGGGTGCTGTGTATAACACTATTAGGGGGGTGCTGAGTATAACACTATTAGGGGGTGCTGTGTATTAAAATATTAGGGGGGTGCTGTGTATAACACTATTAAGGGGGTTCTGTGTATAACACTATTAGGGGGGTGCTGTGTATAACACTATTAGGGGGGTGCTGTGTATTAAACTATTAGGGGGGTGCTGTGTATAACACTATTATTGGGGTGCTGTGTATTAAACTATTAGGGGGGTGCTGTGTATAACACTATTAGGGGGGTGCTGTGTATAACACTATTAGGGGGGTGCTGTGTATTAAACTATTAGGGGGGTGCTGTGTATTAAACTATTAGGGGGCTGCTGTGTATAACACTATTAGGGGGTGCTGTGTATTAAATTATTAGGGGGGTGCTGTGTATTAAACTATTAGGGGGGTGCTGTGTATTAAACTATTAGGGGGGTGCTGTGTATTAAATTATTAGGGGGGTGCTGTGTATAACACTACTAGGGGGGTGCTGTGTAGTAAACAATTAGGGGGGTGCTGTGTATAACACTATTAGGGGGGTGCTGTGTATTAAATTATTAGGGGGGTGATGTGTATTAAACTATTAGGGGGATGCTGTGTATTAAACTATTAGGGGGGTGCTGTGTATAACACTATTAGGGGGGTGCTGTGTATTAAAATATTAGGGGGGTGCTTTGTATAACACTATTAGGGGGGTGCTGTGTATAACACTATTAGGGGGGTGCTGTGTATTAAACTATTAGGGGGGTGCTGTGTATAACACTATTAGGGGGGTGCTGTGTATAACAATATTAGGGGGGTGCTGTGTATAACACTATTAGGGGGGTGCTGTGTATAACACTATTAGGGGGGTGCTGTGTATTAAACTATTAGGGGGGTGCTGTGTATAACACTATTATTGGGGTGCTGTGTATTAAACTATTAGGGGGGTGCTGTGTATAACACTATTAGGGGGGTGCTGTGTATTAAACTATTAGGGGGGTGCTGTGTATAACACTATTAGGGGGGTGCTGTGTATAATACTATTAGGGGGGTGCTGTGTATTAAACTATTAGGGGGGTGCTGTGTATAACACTATTAGGGGGGTTCTGTGTATAACACTATTAGGGGGGTGCTGTGTATTAAACTATTAGGGGGGTGCTGTGTATAACACTATTAGGGGGTGCTGTGTATTAAACTATTAGGGGGGTGCTGTGTATTAAACTATTAGGGGGGTGCTGTGTATAACACTATTAGGTTGGTGCTGTGTATTAAACTATTAGGGGGGTGCTGTGTATAACACTATTATTGGGGTGCTGTGTATTAAACTATTAGGGGGGTGCTGTGTATAACACTATTAGGGGGGTGCTGTGTATTAAATTATTAGGTTGGTGCTGTGTATTAAACAATTAGGGGGGTGCAGTGTATTAAACAATTAGGGGGGTGCTGTGTATTAAACTATTAGGGGGGTGCTGTGTATAACACTATTAGGGAGGTGCTGTGTATTAAACTATTAGGGGGGTGCTTTGTATAACACTATTAGGGGGGTGCTGTGTATAACACTATTAGGGGGTGCTGTGTATTAAACTATTAGGGGGGTGCTGTGTATAACACTATTAGGGGGGTGCTGTGTATAACAATATTAGGGGGCTGCTGTGTATAACACTATTAGGGGGGTGCTGTGTATAACAGTGTATAACACTATTAGGTTGGTGCTGTGTATTAAACTATTAGGGGGGGTGCTGTGTATAACACTATTATTGGGGTGCTGTGTATTAAACTATTAGGGGGGTGCTGTGTATAACACTATTAGGGGGGTGCTGTGTATAACACTATTAGGGGGGTGCTGTGTATTAAATTATTAGGGGGGTGCTGTGTATTAAACAATTAGGGGGGTGCTGTGTATTAAACAATTAGGGGGGTGCTGTGTATTAAACTATTAGGGGGGTGCTGTGTATAACACTATTGGGGGGGTGCTGTGTATTAAACTATTAGGGGGGTGCTGTGTATAACACTATTATTGGGGTGCTGTGTATTAAACTATTAGGGGGGTGCTGTGTATAACACTATTATTGGGGTGCTGTGTATTAAATTATTAGGGGGGTTCTGTGTATAACACTCTTAGGGGGGTGCTGTGTATAACAGTATTAGGGGGGGTGCTGTGTATTAAATTATTAGGGGGGTGCTGTGTATTAAACTATTAGGGGGGTGCTGTGTATAGCACTATTAGGGGGGTGCTGAGTATAACACTATTAGGGGGGTGCTGTGTATTAAAATATTAGGGGGGTGCTGTGTATAACACTATTAAGGGGGTTCTGTGTATAACACTATTAGGGGGGTGCTGTGTATAACACTATTAGGGGGGTGCTGTGTATTAAACTATTAGGGGGGTGCTGTGTATAACACTATTATTGGGGTGCTGTGTATTAAACTATTAGGGGGGGTGCTGTGTATAACACTATTAGGGGGGTGCTGTGTATTAAACTATTAGGGGGGTGCTGTGTATTAAACTATTAGGGGGCTGCTGTGTATAACACTATTAGGGGGTGCTGTGTATTAAATTATTAGGGGGGTGCTGTGTATTAAACTATTAGGGGGGTGCTGTGTATTAAACTATTAGGGGGGTGCTGTGTATTAAACTATTAGGGGGGTGCTGTGTATAACACTACTAGGGGGGTGCTGTGTAGTAAACAATTAGGGGGGTGCTGTGTATAACACTATTAGGGGGGTGCTGTGTATTAAATTATTAGGGGGGTGATGTGTATTAAACTATTAGGGGGGTGCTGTGTATTAAACTATTAGGGGGGTGCTGTGTATAACACTATTAGGGGGGTGCTGTGTATTAAACTATTAGGGGGGTGCTTTGTATAACACTATTAGGGGGGTGCTGTGTATAACACTATTAGGGGGGTGCTGTGTATTAAACTATTAGGGGGGTGCTGTGTATAACACTATTAGGGGGTTGCTGTGTATAACAATATTAGGGGGGTGCTGTGTATAACACTATTAGGGGGGTGCTGTGTATAACACTATTAGGGGGGTGCTGTGTATTAAACTATTAGGGGGGTGCTGTGTATAACACTATTATTGGGGTGCTGTGTATTAAACTATTAGGGGGGTGCTGTGTATAACACTATTAGGGGGGTGCTGTGTATTAAATTATTAGGGGGGTGCTGTGTATTAAACAATTAGGGGGGTGCTGTGTATTAAACAATTAGGGGGTGCTGTGTATTAAACTATTAGGGGGGTGCTGTGTATAACACTATTAGGGGGGTGCTGTGTATAACACTATTGGGGGGTGCTGTGTATTAAACTATTAGGGGGGTGCTGTGTATTAAACTATTAGGGGGGTGCTGTGTATAACACTATTAGGTTGGTGCTGTGTATTAAACAATTAGGGGGGTGCTGTGTATAACACTATTATTGGGGTGCTGTGTATTAAACTATTAGGGGGGGTGCTGTGTATAACACTATTAGGGGGGTGCTGTGTATTAAATTATTAGGGGGGTGCTGTGTATTAAACAATTAGGGGGGTGCAGTGTATTAAACAATTAGGGGGGTGCTGTGTATTAAACTATTAGGGGGGTGCTGTGTATAACACTATTAGGGGGGTGCTGTGTATAACACTATTGGGGGGGTGCTGTGTATTAAACTATTAGGGGGGTGCTGTGTATAACACTATTATTGGGGTGCTGTGTATTAAACTATTAGGGGGGTGCTGTGTATAACACTATTATTGGGGTGCTGTGTATTAAATTATTAGGGGGGTTCTGTGTATAACACTATTAGGGGGGTGCTGTGTATAACAGTATTAGGGGGGTGCTGTGTATTAAATTATTAGGGGGTGTTGTGTATTAAACTATTAGGGGGGTGCTGTGTATTAAACTATTAGGGGGGTGCTGTGTATAACACTATTAGGGGGGTGCTGTGTATTAAACTATTAGGGGGGTGCTGTGTATAACACTATTAGGGGGGTGCTGTGTATAACACTATTAGGGGGGTGCTGTGTATTAAACTATTAGGGGGGTGCTGTGTATAACACTATTAAGGGGGTTCTGTGTATAACACTATTAGGGGGGTGCTGTGTATTACACTATTAGGGGGGTGCTGTGTATTAAACTATTAGGGGGGTGCTGTGTATAACACTATTATTGGGGTGCTGTGTATTAAACTATTAGGGGGGTGCTGTGTATAACACTATTAGGGGGGTGCTGTGTATAACACTATTAGGGGGTGCTGTGTATTAAACTATTAGGGGGGTGCTGTGTATTAAACTATTAGGGGGCTGCTGTGTATAACACTATTAGGGGGTGCTGTGTATTAAATTATTAGGGGGGTGCTGTGTATTAAACTATTAGGGGGCTGCTGTGTATTAAACTATTAGGGGGGTGCTGTGTATTAAATTATTAGGGGGGTGCTGTGTATAACACTACTAGGGGGGTGCTGTGTAGTAAACAATTAGGGGGGTGCTGTGTATAACACTATTAGGGGGGTGCTGTGTATTAAATTATTAGGGGGGTGATGTGTATTAAACTATTAGGGGGGTGCTGTGTATTAAACTATTAGGGGGGTGCTTTGTATAAACACTATTAGGGGGGTGCTGTGTATAACACTATTAGGGGGGTGCTGTGTATTAAACTATTAGGGGGGTGCTGTGTATAACACTATTAGGGGGGTGCTGTGTATAACACTATTAGGGGGGTGCTGTGTATAACACTATTAGGGGGGTGCTTGTGTATTAAACTATTAGGGGGGTGCTGTGTATAACACTATTATTGGGGTGCTGTGTATTAAACTATTAGGGGGGTTCTGTGTATAACACTATTAGGGGGGTGCTGTGTATTAAATTATTATGGGGGTGCTGTGTATTAAACTATTAGGGGGGTGCTGTGTATTAAACAATTAGGGGGGTGCTGTGTATTAAACTATTAGGGGGGTGCTGTGTATAACACTATTAGGGGGGTGCTGTGTATAACACTATTGGGGGGTGCTGTGTATTAAACTATTAGGGGGGGTGCTGTGTATAACACTATTATTGGGGTGCTGTGTATTAAACTATTAGGGGGGTGCTGTGTATAACACTATTATGGGGGTGCTGTGTATTAAATTATTAGGGGGGTTCTGTGTATAACACTATTAGGGGGGTGCTGTGTATAACAGTATTAGGGGGGTGCTGTGTATTAAATTATTAGGGGGTGTTGTGTATTAAACTATTAGGGGGGTGCTGTGTATTAAACTATTAGGGGGGTGCTGTGTATTAAACTATTAGGGGGGTGCTGTGTATTAAACTATTAGGGGGGGTGCTGTGTATAAAATTATTAGGGGGGTGCTGTGTTATAACACTACTAGGGGGGTGCTGTGTATTAAACTATTAGGGGGGTGCTGTGTATTAAATTATTAGGGGGGTGCTGTGTATTAAACTATTAGGGGGGTGCTGTGTATTAAACTATTAGGGGGGTGCTTGTGTATAACACTATTAGGGGGCGCTGTCATTAAAATATTAGGGGGCTGCTGTGTATAACACTATTATTGGGGTGCCTGTGTTTAACACTATTAGGGGGGTTCTCTGTATTAAACTATTAGGGGGGTGCTGTGTATAACACTATTAGGGGGGAGTGCTGTGTATTAAACTATTAGGGGGGGTGCTTTGTATAACACTATTAGGGGGGTGCTGTGTATAACACTATTAGGGGGGGTGCTGTGTATTAAACTATTAGGGGGGTGCTGTGTATAACACTATTAGGGGGGTGCTGTGTATAACAATATTAGGGGGGTGCTGTGAATAACACTATTAGGGGGGGTGCTGTGTATAACACTATAGGTTGGTGCTGTGTATTAAACTATTAGGGGGGTGCTGTGTATAACACTATTATTGGGGTGCTGTGTATTAAACTATTAGGGGGTGCTGTGTATAACACTATTAGGGGGGTGCTGTGTATTAAATTATTAGGGGGGTGCTGTGTATTAAACAATTAGGGGGGGTGCTGTGTATTAAACAATTAGGGGGTGCTGTGTATTAAACTATTAGGGGGGTGCTGTGTATAACACTATTAGGGGGGTGCTGTGTATAACACTATTGGGGGGTGCTGTGTATTAAACTATTATGGGGGTGCTGTGTATAACACTATTATTGGGGTGCTGTGTATTAAACTATTAGGGGGGTGCTGTGTATAACACTATTATTGGGGTGCTGTGTATTAAATTATTAGGGGGGTTCTGTGTATAACACTATTAGGGGGGTGCTGTGTATAACACTATTAGGGGGGTGCTGTGTATTAAACTATTAGGGGGGTGCTGTGTATAACACTATTAGGGGGGTGCTGTGTATTAAACTATTAGGGGGGTGCTTTGTATAACACTATTAGGGGGGTGCTGTGTATAACACTATTAGGGGGGTGCTGTGTATTAAACTATTAGGGGGGTGCTGTGTATAACACTATTAGGGGGGTGCTGTGTATAACAATATTAGGGGGGGTGCTGTGTATAACACTATTAGGGGGGTGCTGTGTATAACACTATTAGGGGGGTGCTGTGTATTAAACTATTAGGGGGGTGCTGTGTATAACACTATTATTGGGGTGCTGTGTATTAAACTATTAGGGGGGTGCTGTGTATAACACTATTATTGGGGTGCTGTGTATTAAACTATTAGGGGGGTGCTGTGTATAACACTATTAGGGGGGTGCTGTGTATTAAATTATTAGGGGGTGCTGTGTATTAAACAATTAGGGGGGTGCTGTGTATTAAACAATTAGGGGGGTGCTGTGTATTAAACTATTAGGGGGGTGCTGTGTATAACACTATTAGGGGGTGCTGTGTATTAAACTATTAGGGGGGTGCTGTGTATAACACTATTATTGGGGTGCTGTGTATTAAACTATTAGGGGGGTGCTGTGTATAACACTATTATTGGGGTGCTGTGTATTAAACTATTAGGGGGGTGCTGTGTATAACACTATTATTGGGGTGCTGTGTATTAAATTATTAGGGGGGTTCTGTGTATAACACTATTAGGGGGGTGCTGTGTATAACAGTATTAGGGGGGGTGCTGTGTATTAAATTATTAGGGGGGTGTTGTGTATTAAACTATTAGGGGGGTGCTGTGTATTAAACTATTAGGGGGGTGCTGTGTATAACACTATTAGGGGGGTGCTGTGTATTAAACTATTAGGGGGGTGCTGTGTATAACACTATTAGGGGGGTGCTGTGTATAACACTATTAGTGAAGTGCTGTGCATTAAACTATTAGGGGGGTGCTGTGTATAACACTATTAAGGTGGTTCTGTGTATAACACTATTAGGGGGGTGCTGTGTATAACACTATTAGGGGGGTGCTGTGTATTAAACTATTAGGGGGGTGCTGTGTATAACACTATTATTGGGGTGCTGTGTATTAAACTATTAGGGGGGGTGCTGTGTATAACACTATTAGGGGGGTGCTGTGTATAACACTATTAGGGGGGTGGCTGTGTATTAAACTATTAGGGGGGTGCTGTGTATTAAACTATTAGGGGGCTGCTGTGTATAACACTATTAGGGGGTGCTGTGTATTAAATTATTAGGGGGGTGCTGTGTATTAAACTATTAGGGGGGTGCTGTGTATTAAACTATTAGGGGGGTGCTGTGTTTTAAATTATTAGGGGGGTGCTGTGTATAACACTACTAGGGGGGTGCTGTGTAGTAAACAATTAGGGGGGTGCTGTGTATAACACTATTAGGGGGGTGCTGTGTATTAAATTATTAGGGGGGTGATGTGTATTAAACTATTAGGGGGGTGCTGTGTATTAAACTATTAGGGGGGTGCTGTGTATAACACTATTAGGGGGGTGCTGTGTATTAAATTATTAGGGGGGTGCTGTGTATTAAACTATTAGGGGGGTGCTGTGTATAACACTATTAGGGGGGTGCTGTGTATAATACTATTAGGGGGGTGCTGTGTATTAAACTATTAGGGGGGTGCTGTGTATAACATTATTAGGGGGGTTCTGTGTATAACACTATTAGGGGGGTGCTGTGTATTAAACTATTAGTGGGGTGCTGTGTATAACACTATTAGGGGGTGCTGTGTATTAAACTATTAGGGGCGTGCTGTGTATTAAACTATTAGGGGGGTGCTGTGTATAACACTATTAGGTTGGTGCTGTGTATTAAACTATTAGGGGGGTGCTGTGTATAACACTATTATTGGGGGTGCTGTGTATTAAACTATTAGGGGGGTGCTGTGTATAACACTATTAGGGGGGTGCTGTGTATTAAATTATTAGGGGGGTGCTGTGTATTAAACAATTAGGGGGGTGCAGTGTATTAAACAATTAGGGGGGTGCTGTGTATTAAACTATTAGGGGGGTGCTGTGTATAACACTATTAGGGGGGTGCTGTGTATAACACTATTGGGGGGGTGCTGTGTATTAAACTATTAGGGGGGTGCTGTGTATAACACTATTAGGGGGGTGCTGTGTATTAAATTATTAGGGGGGTGCTGTGTATTAAACAATTAGGGGGGTGCTGTGTATTAAACAATTAGGGGGGTGCTGTGTATTAAACTATTAGGGGGGTGCTGTGTATAACACTATTAGGGGGGTGCTGTGTATAACACTATTGGGGGGTGCTGTGTATTAAACTATTAGGGGGGTGCTGTGTATAACACTATTATTGGGGTGCTGTGTATTAAACTATTAGGGGGGTGCTGTGTATAACACTATTATTGGGGTGCTGTGTATTAAATTATTAGGGGGGTTCTGTGTATAACACTATTAGGGGGGTGCTGTGTATAACACTATTAGGGGGGTGCTGTGTATTAAACTATTAGGGGGGTGCTGTGTATAACACTATTAGGGGGGTGCTGTGTATTAAACTATTAGGGGGGTGCTTTGTATAACACTATTAGGGGGGTGCTGTGTATAACACTATTAGGGGGGTGCTGTGTATTAAACTATTAGGGGGGTGCTGTGTATTAAACTATTAGGGGGCTGCTGTGTATAACACTATTAGGGGGTGCTGTGTATTAAATTATTAGGGGGGTGCTGTGTATTAAACTATTAGGGGGGTGCTGTGTATTAAACTATTAGGGGGGTGCTGTGTATTAAATTATTAGGGGGGTGCTGTGTATAACACTACTAGGGGGGTGCTGTGTAGTAAACAATTAGGGGGGTGCTGTGTATAACACTATTAGGGGGGTGCTGTGTATTAAATTATTAGGGGGTGATGTGTATTAAACTATTAGGGGGGTGCTGTGTATTAAACTATTAGGGGGGTGCTGTGTATAACACTATTAGGGGGGTGCTGTGTATTAAACTATTAGGGGGGTGCTTTGTATAACACTATTAGGGGGGTGCTGTGTATAACACTATTAGGGGGGTGCTGTGTATTAAACTATTAGGGGGGTGCTGTGTATAACACTATTAGGGGGGGTGCTGTGTATAACAATATTAGGGGGCTCTGTGTATAACACTATTAGGGGGGTGCTGTGTATAACACTATTAGGGGGTGCTGTGTATTAAACTATTAGGGGGGTGCTGTGTATAACACTATTATTGGGGTGCTGTGTATTAAACTATTAGGGGGGTGCTGTGTATAACACTATTATTGGGGTGCTGTGTATTAAATTATTAGGGGGGTTCTGTGTATAACACTATTAGGGGGGTGCTGTGTATAACAGTACTAGGGGGGTGCTGTGTATTAAATTATTAGGGGGGTGTTGTGTATTAAACTATTAGGGGGGTGCTGTGTATTAAACTATTAGGGGGGTGCTGTGTATAACACTATTAGGGGGGTGCTGTGTATTAAACTATTAGGGGGGTGCTGTGTATAACACTATTAGGGGGGTGCTGAGTATAACACTATTAGGGGGTGCTGTGTATTAAAATATTAGGGGGGTGCTGTGTATAACACTATTAAGGGGGTTCTGTGTATAACACTATTAGGGGGGTGCTGTGTATAACACTATTAGGGGGGTGCTGTGTATTAAACTATTAGGGGGGTGCTGTGTATAACACTATTATTGGGGTGCTGTGTATTAAACTATTA